>NW_026781448.1:305000-307500 GCF_030144855.1 Hypanus sabinus | reverse complement strand
CTCTCTCTCTCTCTCTCTCTCTCTCTCTTTCTCTCTCTCTCTCTCACTCTCTCAGTCTCTCTCTGTCCTTAAGGTTAGGGCCGGGGGAGTGGGGGGGGGGGGTGGTTTACCTCGCATATCCCGCTGGTCAACAGTTGGCAGAATTTGCTTTCAGGTACAAAGAGATTTTTGTTGAGGGTGTAAGCATTCTTGAGACAGTTGGTCTAGCAGAGGACCAGAAGGAAATTCGCGGTTATCATGGATACAATGTTGTGAATGGAACTCATGGACATTTAGACGATATCAGAACCGGTTCCTGTACTTCTTTTTCCCAAATGTCTTCTAGTCTCGGTCGGATGTGAGAGGAGAGAGACGAATATCTGTCAGAAAGAAAAGAAAAGCTTACAGAAGGGGTTAATGGAGTTTGGTAATGTTAGAGATCTCGAAGATTATAAGGCTAATTGGAAGGTGCTTAAGAAGGAAATTCGGAGAGCCGGAGGGGGCCATGTGAAGTTGTTGGCAGGCAGGATTAAGGAAGAAATCAAGACATTCTACAAGTGTGTGAAGAGCAAGAGGGGAAGACGTGAAAGAATTGGACCCAACAAGTGTGACAGTGGGAAAGTGTGTATGGAACCAGTGGATATATCAGAGGTACTTAATGAATACTTTGCTTCAGTATTCACTATGGAATAGGATCTTGGTGATTATGGTGATAACTTGCAGCAGACCGAAAAGATTGAGCGTGTAGAAAAGTAAGTGTGATAATGACAAAAAAGGTTGGAGTATTTGTGGGTAGTGTAGAGGGATGTCAAATGTTACAGCGGGATATGGATTGGATGCAGAACTGGTCTGAGAAGTAGCCGAAAAGTTCAACCCAGACACCTGAAAAAGTGGTGTGTATTTTGGTATGCCAATGATATTGCAAAATATAGTATTAATGGTAAGAATCTTAGCACTGTGGAGGATCAGAGACATCTTGGGGTCCGAGTCCAGAGGACGCTCAAGCAGCTACGCATGTTGACTCTGCGGCTCTGAAGGCGTACGGTGTATTTGCCTTCATCAATCGGGGAATTCAATTTAGAGCCGAGAGTTAATGTTACATCTGTATATGACCCTGACCAGATCCCACTTGGAGGACTGTGCTCACTTCCCGTCTCCACACTACGGAAAGGATTTGGAAGCCATAGAAAGGGTGCAGATAAGATTTACAGGGATGTTTCCTCGAGAGGGGATCATGCCTTATGATAATACGTTGAGTTTTTTTTTTTCTTCCTTGGAGCCAAGGAGGATGAGAGGTCACCTGACAGAGGTGAAAAATATAATGAGAGGCATTAATCGTATGGACAGTCAAAGGCATTCTTCCCCGAAGGCTGAGATGGTTGCCACAAGAGACACAGTTCATGTAGCTGGGGTGTTGGTACAGAGGAGATGACAGGGGTATATTTTTACTCAGAGATTGGGAAGTGCGTGGAAATGTACCTTCGAGATAGCTACATTGGAGCTTAGTGAACGGCTAAATGTAAGCCAAGTAATTTCTAAAAGAGGGACATGAACGGCATAACTTTATGGGCCGAAGAGACAGTATTGTGCTGTAGATTTTCTATGTTTCTATGAAAACTGCGCAACTCAGAACATGGTTCCCAGCAACGTACCACCCAGTTCTCTCCTTCTCTCCACAGAGCCTTCGTTTGTTACTCATATTAACGAATTCCCTGTCACGACAGCTCGCCTCTGATCTCCCTCCCATTCCCTTCTGAACCACAGAACATTAAACAGAGCCACCAAAGTGCTGTCAGCAACTACCACACACACACACACACACACACACACCAGTATCCGAACTGTGTGCGGGGCAGAAGACGGAATGATGTGGTGATATTGTGGGCATTACAGGGAGTGGTGTCCACCCAGACATGGGGTCACTGATACAATTTTCCTCCGGCACCATCGCAGCACACTCTGATGGAGTCAGAAAAAGTGCGCAGCCCTCCCCCTCCTCCGTTCTCCAATACCCTGCATTTCGGCGTTCCCCGTAGTCTCGAATTGAGTGTGCCTCTCGGAGATGGTATGTGTGTGCGTGACCGGATAATGTGATGCGAGAAGAACAAGGAAGGGGAGGAGTGAAGAGGACAGGGTAATGGTGTTAAGATTGCAGATACTGAAGTAAGTGTTGTGGAACCACACGACCGGACTGTGCATACAGAGATGTGGAGAAGCTCAGATCCTGTGGAAAGGGCGAGGTGTAATACCAGACCTCATCTCTCCCCTACACACCCCACAATTGGCCGCGACACAGGGAGGGAGGAGGGAGCGGGGGGCGAGGTAGAATTGGAAGCGTTCAGCAGATGGCCTGTATCTCGAGACGAAGATAGATGTAGGGAACGTACAGGATGTGAGAGGGTTTAGAAAGTGTGTATCAAACCGAGGAAACAGAACAAAGAGAAGAAAGTCCGCGCAGAAAGAGATTCCGTCCCATCTCACAATCCGGGCGGGGTCAAGGTCAGACACAAAGTGATTCTCC
>NW_026781448.1:237500-297500 GCF_030144855.1 Hypanus sabinus | reverse complement strand
AAAGCTTACAAAAGGGGTTTGTAAAGTTTGGTAATTTTAGAGATCACGAAGATTATAAGGCTAATAGGAAGGTGCTTAAGAAGGAAATTCGGAGAGCTGGAAGGGGCCATGTGAAGGTGTTGGCGGGCAGGATGAAGGAAGACCCCAAGACATTCTACAAGTGTGTGAAGAGCAAGAGGGTAAGTCGTGAAGGAATTGGACCCATCAGGTGTGACAGTGGGAAAGTGTGTACGGAACCAGAGGAAATAAGAAAGGTACTTAATGTATACTTTGCTTCTTATTCCCTATGGAAGAGGATCTTGGTGATAGTAGTGATAACTTGCAACAGACTTAAAAGCTTGAGCATGTGGAAAAGTCACTCGGACAGGGTGAGATGTAAACTAGTCTACCATGAGAGGCGAGGGAGGAGATTACTGAGCCTCTGGCGATGATATTTGAATCATCAGTGGGGACGGGAGAGTTCCTGGAGGATTGGAAGGTTGCGGATGTTGTTCCTTTTTTCAAGGAAGGGAGAAGAGATAGCCCAGGAACTTATAGACTAGTGAGTCTTACACCACAGGTTGGTAAGTTGATGGAGAAGATCCTGAGAGGCAGTGTTTATCAACTTTTTGTGTTGTTTGATATGATTAGGAATAGTCTGAATGGCTTTGTCAAGGGCAAGTTGTGCAGATTTCAGCAAATCATTTGTTAAGTTTCCCCATGCATGGCTTATTGAGGAAGGAAAGAGGCATGGGATACAAGGCGACTTTGCATTTTGGATCCAGAACTGGCTTGTCCACAGAAGACAAAGTGTGGGTGTGGACGGTTCATTTTGGGCTTGTAGGTCGGTGACCAGTGGAGTACCTCAGGGATCTGTTCTGGGACCCTTACTGTCCGTGTTTTTTTTTAAATCACCTGGATTAGGAAGTGGAGCGATGGGCTAGTAAGTGGAATTGATAATGCAGTGGTGGTTGGGAGTGTGGAGGTGTGGTGACATCTTGGGGTCCGAGTCCATAGAACGCTCAAAGCAGCTGCGCAGGTTAACGCTGTGGTTGTGAAGGCGTCCGGTGTATTTTCCTTCATCAATCGTGGAATTCGATTTAGAGCCGAGAGGTAATGTTGCAGCTATATATGACCCTGCCCAGATCCCACTTGGAGTACTGTGTTCAGTTCTCGTGGCCACAATACAGAAGTAATTTGGAAGCCATAGAAAGGGTGCAAAGAAGATTTACATGGATGTTCCTTCTATTGGGGAGCTTGCCTTCTGATAATTGGTTGAGGTATTCTCCTTGGAACGACGGAGGATGAGAGGTGACCTGACAGACATGGACAATATGTTGAGAGGCTTTAATCGTATGGCTAGTCAAAGATTCATTTTTTTCCCTAGGGCTGAAGTGGTTGCCACAAGAAGGCACAGTTTAAGTAGCTGTGGTGTAAGTACACGGACATGTCAGGGGTATATACCCATCACAGGACGCTGAAAGCAGCTGCGCAGGTTGACCCTGTGGTTAAGCAGGCGGACGCTGTATTTGCCCTCATCAATCGTGGAATTCAAATTAGAGCCGAGAGGTAATGTTACAGCTACGTAGGACCCTGGTCAGTCCCCCCTTGGAGGACTGTGCTCACTTGCCGTCTCCACACTACGGAAAGGATTTGGAAGCCTAGAAAGGGTGCAGAGAAGATTTACAGGGATGTTTCCTCGAGTGGGGATCATGCCTTATGATAATACGTTGAGCTTTTCTCCTTGGAGCCAAGGAGAATTAGAAATGAGACAAGCAGGTGGAAAATATGATGAGAGGCATTAATCGTATGGCTAGACAAAGGCATTTTTCCCCATGGTTGGAATGGTTGCCACAAGAGGACACTGTTTAAGTAGCTGGGGTGCAACTACAGAGGAGATGTCAGAGGTATATTTTAATTCAGAGAGTGGTGAGTGTGTGGAATGGGCTGCCGGCAACGTTGGTGGAGGCAGATACAATAGGGTCTTTTAAGAGACTTTCAGATGGGTACATGGAGCTTAGTGAAGGGCTATAGGTAATGTCTAAAATTAACAAGTAATTTCTAAAAGAGGGACATGTTCGTCACGACTTTGTGGGCCGGAGCGCCTGTATTGTGCTGTAGGTTTTCTATGTTTCTATGAAAACTGCGCAACTCAGAACATGGGTCCCAGCAAGATACCATCCAGGACTCGCGCTCACTTATGGCAGCCTCCGTTTGTTACCCATATGAACGAATCCCCTGTCACGACAGCTCGCCTCTGCTGCCCCTCATATTCCCTTCTGAGCCACAGAACATTAAACAGAGCCGCCAAACTGCTGTCAGTAATTACCACACACACGCACAAACACACCAGTATCCGAGGTGTGTAGTTGTGTATGTTCGTAGGGGGCGGTGTGGGGAGCTTGAGGCCGGATTGGGAATATATGGGTTGTAATATATTGGGTCCTACAGGTTGTGGTGTCCACGCAGACATGAGGACACTGATGTAAATCTGCTCCTGCACCATTGCAGCACACTCTAATGGAATCAGAAAATCTGCGCAACGCTCTCCCTCCTCCGTTCTCCCCACTCACCAATATCCAGCCTTTATGCTTTCGAGTGTCAAATTGAGTGTGCCTCGCTAAGATGGAATGTGTGTGTTTGACTGGTTAATGTGCGCCGAGAAGACCAAGGAAGGGGCGGAGTGAAGAGGCCAGGGAAAGGGTGTTAAGTTTGCAGAAACTGAAGCAAGTGGTGTGGAACCACACGACGGGCCTGTGCATACAGATCTGCTGAGAAGCTCAGATCCTGTTGGTAGATATCCAGTGGAAGGGCGATGTGTGATACTAGGCGTCATCTCTCCCTTATACTCACCAGAATTGAATGTCACACATAGAGGGACGGGGGAGTGAGCGGAGTCGACGTAGATGGGGATCGTTTAGCAAACGGAATGTATCTCGGATAAGGAGATTGGCGTAGGGACCGTACAGTATGTGAGAGGGGGTGGAGAGTGTGTGTCAAATAAAGGCAGTACAGCAAAAGAGAAGAGAGTCAGCGCAGAAAAAGAGAGAGGGAGAGGGAAGCAGAGACATAAATATTTGGGTCTGGACAGTGAGTGTGTGTTGGCGTAGAATGAAGCAGGAAGTGAGAGATGGAGGGAGGGAGAGACAGAGAGAGAGAAAGAGAGAGAGACAGAGAGTGTCAGAGAGACAGAGAGAGAGAGAGAGTGAGATAGAGAGAGAGATACAGAACAATAACCCATGCAATGACCGAACCAACATGACCGGTGTCAGACACAGCGTGAAGCTCCCATGAACCGTCCCATCAATCACACCCGGAGTTATACACAGCGAAGATCCCTTCACACCGTCCCATCACAGTATCCGTGGGGCAGACACCGACTCTCTAGTTCTCTGATTCTCTCTCTCTCTCTCTCTCTCTCTCTCTCTCTCTCTCTCTCTCTCTCTCTCTGTCACTCTGTCCTTAAGGTTAGCGGCGGGGGAGGGGTGTTTTACCTCACCTACCCTGCTGGTCAACAGTTGGCAGAATTTGCTTTCGGGTACAGAGAGATTCTTGTTGAATGTGTAACCACGCTTGAGACAGTTGGTCTGGCCGAGGACCAGAAGTTAATTCGGGGTTATCCTCGATTCAACGTGTGAATGCAACTCATGGACATTTAGACGATATCGGCACCGGTTCCTGTTCCACTTGTTCCCAAAGGTCTTCTAGTCTCGGTCGGAAGTGATCGGAGAGAGACGAATATCTGTCAGAAAGAAAAGAAATACTCACAAAAGGAGTTCATAGAGTTTGTTAATGTTAGAGATCTCGAAGATTCTAAAGCTAATAGGAAGGAGCTTACGAAAGAAATTAGGAGAACCAGAAGGGGCCATGTGAAGGCCTTGGCGTGCAGGATTAAGGAGGACCCCTATGTGAAGAGCAAGAGGGGAAGACGGAAAAGAATTGGACCCATTAAGTGTGAGTGGGAAAGTGTGTATGGAACCTGATGAAATAGCAGAGATACTCAATGTATACTTTGCTTCAGTATTCACTATGAAAGAGGATCTTGGTGATAGTGGTGATAACTTGCAACAGACTGAAAAGATTGAGCATGTGGAAAAGTCACTGGGACCGGATGAGATGTAACCCAGGCTACCATGAGCGGCGAGGGAGGATATTACTGACCCTCTGGCGATGATCTTTGAATCATCAGTGGGGACGGGAGAGTTCCTAGAGGATTGGAGGGTTGTGGATATTGTTCCTTTATTCAAGAAATGGAGAAGAGTTAGCCCAGTAAATTATAGACCAGTGAGTCCTACACCACAGGTTGGTAAGTTGATGGAGAAGATCCTGAGAGGCGGTAGTTATGAACTATTTGAGAGGTCTGATATGATTAGGAATAGTCAGAATGGCTTCGTCAAGGGCAATTTGTGCCGTGCGAGACTGATTGATTCTTCTGAGCATGTGACTGAACACGTTGATGAAGGAAGAGCAATAGATGTAAACATATAACCATATAACATATAACAATCACAGCACGGAAACAGGCCATCTCGGTCCTCCTAGTCCGTGCCGAACTGTTAATCTCACTTAGTCCCAGCTACCCGCACTCAGCCCATAAACCCCCACTCCTTTCCTATCAATATACCTATCCAATTTTACCTTAAAGGACACCACTGAACTGGCCTCTACTACTTCTACAGGAAGCTCATTCCACACAGAAATGTAGAGCATATGGATTTCAGCAAATCATTTGTTAAGGTTCTCCATGGCTTATTGAGGAAGAAAAGAGGCATGGGATACAAGGAGACGTTGCATTTTGGATCCAGAACTGGCTTGCCCACAGAAGAAAAAGTGTGGGTGTGAACGTTTCATTTTGTGCTTGTATGTCGGTGACCAGTGGTGTACATCAGGGATCTGTTCTGGGACCCTTACTGTCCGTGTTTTTTTTAAATCACCTGGATTAGGAAGTGGAGCGATGGGCTAGTAAGTGGAATTGATAATGCAGTGGTGGTTGGGAGTGTGGAGGTGTGGTGACATCTTGGGGTCCGAGTCCATAGAACGCTCAAAGCAGCTGCGCAGATTGACGCTGTGGTTGTGAAGGCGTCCGGTGTATTTTCCTTCATCAATCGTGGAATTCGATTTAGAGCCGAGAGGTAATGTTGCAGCTATATATGACCCTGGCCAGACCCCACTTGGAGTACTCTGCTCACTTCTCGCCGTACTACGGAAAGGATTTGGAAGCCATAGAAAGGGTGCAGAGATTTACAGGGATATTTCCTCGATCGGGGATTATGACTTATGATAATACTTTGCGTTTTTCTCCTTGCAGTCAAGGAGGATTAGAAATGAGCCAAGGTGGTGTAAAATATGATGAGAGGCATTAATCGTGTTGATAGTCAAAGGCATTTTTTCCCCATAGCTGGAATGGTTGCCACAAGAGGACACACTTTAAGTAGCTGTGGTGCAACTACAGAGGAGATGTCAGGGGTATATTTTTACTCAGAGAAAGGATCTGCGTTGAAATAGCAGCCGGCAACGTTGGTTGAGGCAGATACGATAGGGTCTTTTAAAAGAATTCGAGATAGGTACATGGAGCCTAGTGAAGGGCGACAGGTAAGCCAAGTAATTTCTAAAGCTGGGACATGTTCGGCCCGACTTTGCGGGCCGATGAGCCTGGATTGTGCTGTAGGTTTTCTATGTTTCTATGAAAACTGCGCAACTCAGAACATGGGTCCCAGCAACATACCATCGAGGACTCTCGCTCTCTAAATAGAGTTTCCGTTTGTTACCCATATTAACGAATCTCCTGATCCGACAGATCGCCTCTGCTTTCCCTCACATTCCCTTCTGAGCCACAGAACATTAAAAAGAGCTACCAATCTGCTGTCAGCAACTGCCCCGCACACACAAACACACACACACACACACACACACACACACACACACACACACACACACACACACACACACACACACCTGTATCCGAAGTCTCCAATTAAGTGTGCCTCTCCAAGTTGATATGTGTGTGTGAGCGTGTGTGCTGCGAGAAGACCAAGGAGGGGGAGGGCAGAAGAGGCGATGGAAAGGGTGTTAAGATTGCAGATACTGAAGCAAGTGGTGTGGAACCAAACGACCGGCCTGTGCATGCAGAGCTGCTGAGAAGCTCAGATCCTGTTGATAGATATCAAGTGGAAGGGCGAGGTGTGATACAAGGCGTCATCTCTCCCTTATACTCACCACAATTGCCTGTGACACAGGGAGGGAGGAAGGAGGGAGCGGAGTCGACGTAGATGGGGAGCGTTTAGCAAATGGAATGGATCTCGAATACGGAGATGGGCGTAGGGAGCGGACAGTATGTGAGAAGGGGTAGGGAGAGTCTGTCAAATAGAGGCGGTACAGCAAAAGAAAGAGTCAGCGCAGAAAGAGAGACAGGGAGAAGGAGGTAGAAACAGAGATTTGTGTCTGGACAGAGAGTGTGTGTGGGCGTAGAGTGAAATAGGAACTGAGAGATGGTGGGAGGGAGAGAGAGGGAGAGGGGGAGCGAGAGAGAGAGAGATACAGAAAAATTACCCATGGAATGCCCGAAACAACACGACCAGGGCCATACACAGAGTGAAACTCACACGACTCCATCCCATCAATCACACCCAGAGTTGGACACAGAGTGATGATCACACCGTCCCATCACAGAATTCCTGCATCAGACACCGACTCTTTCGCTCTATAGCTCTCTGTCTGTATCTCTCTCTCTCTCTCTGTCTGTATCTCTCTCTCTCTCTCTCTCTCTGTCTGTATCTCTCTCTCTCTCTCTCTCTCTCTCTCTCTCTCTCTCTCTCTCTCTCTCTCTCTCTCTCTCTCTCTCTCCATAGGTTTAGGGGCGGGGTGGGTTTTTTTTAACTCGCCTATACTGCGGGTTAACAGTTGGTAGAATTTGCTTTCGGGTATAGAGATGTTCTTCTTGAGGGTGTAAGTATTCTTGAGACAGTTGGTCTGGCCAAGGACCAGAAGTCAGTTCGCGGTTATCCTCGATTCGACGTGTGAATAAAACTCATGGATATTTAGACGAAATCAGCACCGACTCTGTTCCTCTTCCTCCCAAAGGTCTTCTAGTCTCGGTCGGAATTGATCGGAGACGAATATCTGTCAGAAAGAAAAGAAAAGCTTACAAAAGAGGTTCATACAGTTTGTTAATGTTAGAGATCTCTAAGATTATAAGGCTAATAGGGTGCTTAAGAAGGAAATTAGGAGAACCGGAAGCGGCCATGTAAAGTTGTTGGCGGGCAGGATTAAGGAAGAAATCAAGACATTCTACAAGTGTGTGAAGAGCAAGAGGGGAAGACCGGAAATAATTTGACACATCAAGTGTGACAGTCGGAAAGTGAGTATGGAACCAGATGAAATAGCAGAGGCACTCAGTGTATACTTTGCTTCAGTATTCACTATGGAAAAGGATCTTGGTGATAGTGGTGATAACTTGCAGCAGACTGAAAAGATTGAACATGTGGAAAAGTCACTGGGACCGGATGAGATGTAACCCAGGCTACCATGAGTGGCGAGGGAGGATATTACTGAGCCTCTGGCGATGATCTTTGTATCATCAGTGGGGGCGGGAGAGTTCCTGGAGGATTGGCGGATGTCGTTCCTTTACTCAAGAAAGGGAGAAGAGATAGCCCAGGAAATTATAGCCCAGGAGTCTTACACCACAGGTTGGCAATTTGATGGAGAAGATACTGGGAGGCACTATTTATGAACTTTTAGAGCGGTATGATATGATTAGGAATAGTCGGAATGGCTTTGTCAATGGCAAGTTGTGCCCTACGAGACTGATTGATTTTCCTGAGGATGTGAGGGAACACGTTGAAAAAGGAAGAGCAGTAGATGTAGTGCACATTGATTTCAGAAAAAAAACAATTGTTAAGGTACCCTATGCATGGCTTATTGAGGAAGTAAAGAGGCATGGAATACAAGGCTACAATAGCCTTGTGGATCCAGAAATGGTTTGCCCACAGAAGACAAAGTGTGGGTGTGGTCGTGTCATTTTCTGCATGTAGGTCGGTGACCAGTGTGGTGCCTCAGGGATCTGATCTGGGAACCTTGTTGTTCGTGTTTTTACTTTTTATTTTTAATTGACCTGGATAAGGAAGTGGACGGATGGCTTAGTATTTGTGATGATGGCACAAAGGTTCGATTATTTGTGGGTAGTGTAGAGGGCTGTCACACGTTACAGCGGGACATTGATTGGCTGCAGAACTGGTCTGAGAAGAAGGAGAAAGAGTTTATCCCAGCTCCATGAAAAGTGGTCTATTTTGGTAGGTCGGTGACATGGCAGAATATAGTATTAATGGTAAGAAGCTTGGTACTGTGGAGGATCAGTGACATCTTGGGATCCGAGTCCAGGGGACGCTCATAGCATCTGCGCAAGTTGACTCTCTGGTTGTGAAGGCGTCCGGTGTATTGGTGCCTTCATCAATTCTGAGATTCGATTTAGAGCGGAGAGGTAATGTTACAGCTATATATGCCCCTGACCAGATCCCACTTGGAGCACTGTACACTCTTCCCGTCTCCACACAACGGAAAGGATACGGAAGCCGTAGAAAGAGTGCAGAGAAGATTTACAGGGATGTTTCCTCGAGTGAGGAGCATGCCTTATGATAATACGTTAAGTTTTTCACTTTGGATCTAAGGAGGATGAGAGGTGACCTGACCGAGGTGGAAAATATGATGAGAGGCATTAATCGTATGGCTAGTCAAAGGCTTTTTCCCCCAAGGCTGAAATGGTTGCCACAAGAGGAGACAGTTTAAGTAGCTGGGGTGTAGGTACAGAGGAGATGTCAGGGGTATAATTTTTACTCAGAGAGTGGCGAGTGCGTGGAAATGGCTGCCGGCAACGGTGGTGCAGGCGGATACGATAGAGTATTTTAAGAGTCTTTTGGATAGGTACATGGAGCTTACTGAAGGGCAAGAGGTATGCCAAGTAAATTCTAAAAGAGGGACATGTTCGGCAGAACTTTGTGGACCGAAGAGCCTGCATCGTGCTGTAGGTTTTCTATGTTTCTTTGTAAACTACGCAACACGGAACATGGGACCCTTCAAAATACCTTCCAGGACTCTCGTTCATTCCACAGAGCCTCCGTTTGATAACCATAGCAACGAATCTCCTGTCAGGACAGCTCGCCTCTGCTCTCTCTCACATTCCCTTCTGAGCCACAGAACATTAAGCAGAGCCAGCAAATTGCTGTCAGCAACTAGCACACAACACACACACACACACACACACACACACACACACACACACACACACACACACACACACACACACACTTCTATACGAGGCTATGCGCCCAGAGATGTAAAGTACCTCCGGCACCATCGCAACACAATCTAATAGAGTCAGAAACACTGCGCAACCCTCTCCCTCCTCCATTCACCCCTCTCACCAATAACCAGCCTTTCAGCTTTCCAGTCTCGAATGGAATGCACCTCTCGGAGATAGTATGTGTGTGTGTGAGCGGATAGTAGAAACATAGAATGATTAAAAATAGGTGCAGGAGTAGGCCATTCGGCCCTTCGAGCCTGCACTGCCATTCAGTATGATCATGGCTGATCATCCAACTCAGAAACCTGTGCCTGCTTTCTCTCCATACCCCTGATCCCTTTAGCAACAAGGGCCATACCCAACTTCCTCTTAAATATAGCCAATGAACCGGCCTCAGTTGTTTTCTGTGGCAGAGTATTCCACAGATTCTCAGTGAAGAAGTCTCAATTGACAGTGAAGAAGTCTCAATTCAAAGTGAAGAAGTTTTTCCTCATCTCGGTCCTAAAAGTCTTCCCCTTTATCCTTAAACTGTGATCCCTGGTTCTGGTCTTCCCCGGCATCCGAAACAATTTTACTGCATCTAGCCAGTCCAATCCCTTTAGAATTTTATTGTTTTCAATAAGCTGCCCCCCCCCCCCAGTTGTTTACAATATATATTAATGATTTAGATGAAGGAATTAAATGCAGCATCTCCAAGTTTGCGGATGACACGAAGCTGGGCGGCGGTGTTAGCTGTGAGGAGGATGCTAAGAGGATGCAGTGTGATTTGGATAGGTTAGGTGAGTTGGTAAATTCATGGCAGATGCAATTTAATGTGGATAAATGCGAGGTTAACAACTTTGGTTGCAAGAACAGGAAAACAGATTATTATCTGAACGATGGCCGATTAGGAAAAGGGGAGGTGCAACGAGACCAGGGTGTCATTGTACACCAATCATTGAAGTTGGGCATGTAGGTACAGCAGGCGGTGAAAAAGGAAAATGGTATGTTGGCATTCATAGCAAAAGGATTTGAGTACAGGAGCAGGATGGTTCTACTGCAGTTGTACAAGGCCTTGGTGAGACCGCAACTAGAATATTGTGTTGAGCATTGGTTCCATAATCTGACGAAGGATATTTTTACCATAGAGGGAGTACAGAGATGGTTCACAAGATTGATTCCTGGTATGGCAGGACTTTTATACGAAGAAAGACTGGATCGACTAGGCTTATACTCACTGGAATTGAGAAGATTGTGGGGGAATCTTATTGAAACGTATAAAATTCTAACGGGATTGGACAGGCCAGATGCAGGAAGATTGTTTCTGATGTTGGGGAAGTCCAGAACGAGGGATCACAGCTTAAGGATAAAGGACAGAGATGAGGAAAAACCTCTTCACACAGAGAGTGGTGCATCTGTGGAAGTCCCTGCCCCTGGACACAGTTGAGGCCGGTTATGGCGGTGCCGGCTCGAATGGCCGAATGGCCTACTCCTGCACCTATTTTCTATGTTTCTATGTTTACTTCTGGGTTCAGAAACAGAGTGAATCACCCTCCACACCGTCGCATCACACACTCCCGGTGTCAGACACAGTTTTCCGCTCTATCTGTCTCTCTCTCTTTCTCCCTCTCCCTCTCTCTCTCTCTCTCTCTCTCTCTCTCTCTCTCTCTCTATTTCTTAAGATTAGGAGCGGGGGATGGAGAATTTTACCTCACGATTCCTGCTGGTCAACAGTTGGCAGAAGAATTTGATTTTGTAAATAGAGAGGATTTTGTTGAGGGTGTCAGCATTCTCGAGACAGTTTGTCTGGCAAAGGAACAGAATGGAATTCGCAGTTATCCCGTACTGAATGTTCGAATGCAACTCATAGACATTTAGACGGCATTTGCACCGGTTGCTGTTCATCTGCTGATATTGTTCCCAAAGAGCATTCTGGGTTCGGTCGGAAGAGATCGGAGAGTGACGAATCTCTGTTAAGAAGAAAAGAATAGCTTACTAAAGGTTATTAGAGCTAGGTAATATTAGAGATCTAGAAGATTATAAGGCGAATAGGAAGGAGTTTAACAGGGACATTAGGAGAGCCAGAAGTGGCCATGCGAATGCCGTGGCGGGCAAGGTTAAGGAAAGCCCCACGGCATTCTACAAGTATGTGAAGAACAAGAGGATAAGAGGTGAAAGCATTGGACACATCACGAGTGACAGTGGGAAAGTGTGTATGGAACCGGATAAAATCGCAGAGATACTTAAAGAATACTTTTCCTCAGCGGAAAAGGATCTTGGTGATAGTAGTGATAACTTCAGCTGACTGAAGAGCTTGAGCATGTAGATATTAAGAAAGAGGTTGTGCTGGAGCTTTTGAGAAGTTCCAGTTGGATAAGTCCCCGGGACCGGTTGAGATGTACCCCAGCTACAATGGGAAGCGAGGGAGGAGACTGCTGAGCCCCTGACGATGATATTTGATTCATCCGTTGGGACGGGAGAGGATCTGCAGTATTGCGGGGTAGTGTATGTTGTTCCTATATTCAAGAAAGGGAGTAGAGATAGCCCAGGAATTTATAGACCAGTGAGTCTTACCTCACTGTTTAGTAAGTTGATGGAGAAACTTCTGAGAGGCAGAATTTATGAACTTTTTGTGAAGTATGATATGATTACGAACAGTCAAAATTGGTTTGTCAAGGGCATGTTGTGCCGTACGAGCCTGATTGAATTTTATGAGGGTATGACAAAACAAGTTGCTGAAGGAAGAGCAGTAGGTGTAGTGCATGTGGATTTCAGCAAGGCATTTGATTAGGTACCCATGCATGGCCTGTTGAGGAGGTCAAGAGGCATGGGATACAAGGGGAGATTCCCATATTGATACAGAACTGGCTTGCCCACAAAAGGCAATGAGTGGGTGTGGACGGGTCATATTCTGCATGGGGTTCGTTGACCAGTGCGGTGCCTGAGGGATCTGTTCTGGGACCCTTACTGTTCGTGATCTTTATAAATGACCTGGATAAGGAAGTGGACGAATGGGTTCATAGGTTTGATGATGACACAAAGGTTGGTGGTGTGTGGATAGTGTAGAGGGCTATCACACGTTGCAGCGGGACATTGATTGGATGTAAAACTGGTCTGAGAAGTAGCAGATGGTGTTCAACCCAGACACTTGTGAAGTGGTTCTGTTTGGTAGCTCAATAATCTGTCAGTACTACTGGTAATACTGTTGGCACTGTGCTGGATCAGAGAGACTTTGGGCTCCGAGTCCAGAGGACGCTCAAATGAGCTGCGCAGATTGACTCTGTGGCGTATGGTGTATTTGCCTTCATCAGTCGTGGAATACAAATTAGAGCCAAGAGGTAATGTGGCAGCTATATATGACCCTGACCAGGCCCCACCTGGAGTACTGTTCTCAGTTACGGTCGCCTCACTACGGGAAGGATGTGGAAGCCATAGAAAGGGTGCAGAGAAGATTTACAGGGATGTTGCCTGGATTGGGGAGCATGCCTTATGATAATATGTCAAGTGAACTCGGTTTTTTCTCCTTGGAGTGACAGAGGGTGAGAGGTGACATGACAGAGGTGGTAAACATGCTGAGAGGCAATAATCGTGTGGATAGTCATGGGCTTTTCTCCCCCAGGGCTGGAATGGTTGCCACAAGAGGACACAGGTTGACGGAGCTGGAAAGTAGTTAAAGATGAGATGTCAGGGGTTTGCTTTTTACTCAGAGATTGCTGAGTGCGTGGAAGTGGCGACTGGCAGCCGTGGTGGAGGCGGATACAACAGGTTCTTTTAAGAGACTTTTAGATGGGCACATGGAGCTTATTGAAGGGCTATATGTAAGCCTAGTAATTTCTGAGGCAGGGACATGTTCGGCTGACACCTGTGGGCCGAACAGCCTGTATTGTGCTGTAAGTATTCTATGATTCTATGAAAACTACGCAACACAGAACATGGGTCCCAGCAACATACCATCCAGGACTCTCGTTCTCTCCACAGAGAACTCCGTTTGTTAACCTAATTACCGATTCTCCTGTCAGGACGGTTCGTCTCTGCTCTCCCGCACATTCCCTTCTGAGCCACAGAACATTAAACAGAGCCACCAAACTGCTGTCAGCAACTACCACCACACACACACACACACACACACACACACACACACACACACACACACACACACACGCACACACACACACACACACACACACACACACACACTCACTAAGGGGGGTGGGGGTGGGCAGAGGCCGGAATGGGAATATATTGCTGGTGATATAGCGGACACTAGAGGGAGTGGTATCCAAGCAGAGCTGTGGAAATATTCAGAACCCAGAGGTCAATATCCGGTGGAATGGAGGAGGTGTGACAACTGGCACCAATATTCCCCTTCCTCATCACACATCCCTCTGATCACAGAGAGAGAGTGGTGCTGCGTAGTGAGGTGCAGATATACTGGGGGGCGTAGTGGAGGTATGGGAAGACGGAAATGGGGAGGTGTATAGGGGAGGACGGGGTGACGCATGCGAATAAGTGTATTGGGGAGGGAATTCGGTTCGGAGACATGGAGGTTTTTAAGGGAGGGAAGAGTGAAGGGGACGGGAGGGGTCCCTCTCTTCACATTGTGTATTTCCCAGCCTTGTACCGCAAAATCCATCTCTCCTTCAACACTCCTCACTATTCTTCTTCTCCCAGGGAGTTGTAGGGGTCTGGAATGCAGTGCCTCAGCAGGTAGTGGAGGCCAATACTCTGGATGCTTTCAAGAAAGAGCTAGATCAGGATCTTATGGATAGGGGAATCAAGGGATATGGGGACAAGGCAGGAACCGGGTATTGATAGGAATTGATCAGCCATGATCTCAAAATGGCGGTGCAGGTTCGAAGGGCCTAATGGTCTACTTCTGCACCTATTGTCTATTCACAGTATAGGTCTTTCCCGGCTACAACGAAGTAAGCACCGCTTGTGCTCTAAGTTACCAAGAGCCTATTTGCCAGAAAACATCTCCAAATCCACACATTCCAGAGACTTTCTGATCCAATGTAAACTTCTCCTTGTTCCAATTTAGAATCTAAACCATAGGAACGTCCTATGGTTTCCGATAATTATTTGAAACTAATGACTTTCTGATCAGTAGATACAATGTGTACCCTGGCATAAAACTCTGACACCTGCCTTGTCTCATGCCGCAGTAGCAGATCAGGTATGTCTCAGGTATGTGTTGGGGAAAGTGTGGCGGGCTGTCAGACGTTACAGCGGGACATTCATATGATGCCAAACTAGGCTGAGAAGTGACAAATGAAATTCATCCGAGATAAGTGTAAGGTGGTTCATTTTGGTCGGTCAAATATGATGACGGAATAAAGTCTTAATGGTCAGACACTGGCAGTGTGGAGGATGATAGAGATCGTGGGGTCCGAGTCCATAGGAAGCTCAATGCAACTACGCTGGTTGACACTGTGGTTAAGAAGGCAGACGATGTATTGGCCTTCATCAATCCTGGCATTGAATTTAGGAGCAGAGAGGTAATGCTGCAGCCTTATGGGACCCTGGTCAGACCCCACTTGGAGGACTGTGCTCAGTTCTGGTCGCCTCACTATTCGAAGTATATAGGAGGTTTCCTGGACTGGGGAAATTGTCTTATGAAAGCAGATTGAGGGAACTTGGCCTTTTCTCCTTGGAGCAAGGGATGACCAGATGTCACCTGATTGGGGTGTATAAGATGATGAGAGGCATTGATAGTGTGGATAATCGTAGGCTTTTTTCCCAGGGCTGAAATGGTTGTCACCAGAGGACACAGGGTTAAGGTGCTGGGGACTAAGTACCCAGAAGATGTCAGGGGTAAGTGTTATACGCAGAGAGTGGTGAGTGTGTGGAATGGGCTGCCGGCAACGGTAGTGGAGACGGATACATTTGGCTCTTTTACGAGACTTCTGTACAGGTACATGGAGCTTAGGAAAATAGATAGCTATTTGTAAGCCTAGTGATTTCTACGGTAGGGACATGCTGAGCGCAACTTTGTGGGCCGAAGGGCCTGCATTGTGCTGTAAATTTTCTATGTTTCTTATATATCCACCCACAGGTGGATGTAGAGTCAGTATGAATAGAACTGAAAAATTATAAGGGCAGAAACACCCTAATACAATTTATCTACAGGCCCGAATACGGTAGTCTAGATGTAGTGTGTAAGTTGGACGAAAAGTTAAAATTGGCATGTCGCAAAGGTAATGATACATTTGTCATGGGGGATGTCAACATGCAGGTAGAATGGGAAAATCAGGATGGTACTGGAACCCAAGAAATAAAGTTTGTGGAGTGTCTCCGAGATGGGTACTTAGAGCAGCTTGTACTGGAGCCTACCAGGGAGAAGGCAATTCTATATTTAGTGTGTTGCAATGAACCGGATTTGATCAGAGGTAAAGGATCCATTAGGAGGTAGAGACCATAATACGCTGTGCTTTACCATACAATTTGAGAAGGAGAAGGAAGAATCGGATGTGTCGGCATTACAGATCAACAAAGTGAATTAGGCAGCTATGAGGGAGGAGCTGGCCAAAGTTCAATGGAACAATACCCTAGCAGGGAAAACAGTGGAACAACAATGGCAGGTATTTCTGGGAATAATGCAGAAGGTGCAGGATCGGTTCATTCCAAAGAGGAAGAAAGATCCTAAGGGGAGTAAGGAGCGGCCGTGGCTGACGAGGGAAGTCAAGGGCAGTATAAAAATTAGAAGAGAAGAGTATAACATAGCAATGATGAGCGGGAAGCCGGAGGACTGGGAAGTTTTTAAAGAGCAACAGAACATAACAAAACATACAATGTGCGGAGAAAAAAATGAGGTACGAAGGCAAACTAGCCCAGAATATGAAGGAAGATAGTACAAGCTTCTTTAGGTATGTGAAAAGAAAAAAAAAAGTTAAGACCAAAATTGGGCCATTGAAGACAGAAATGGGTGAATTTATTATGGGTAACAAGGAAATGGCAGATGAGTTGAACAGGTACTTTGGATCTGTCTTCATTAGGGAAGACACAAACAATCTCCCAGAGAAACTACGGTAATGGATGAACTGAAGGAAATTTATATTAGGCAAGAAACGGTGTTGGATAGACTGTTGAGTCTGAAGGCTGATAAGTCCCCGAGACCTGATAGTCTTCATCCCAGGGTACATAAGGAGCTGGCTCTAGAAATCGTGGACGCATTGGTAATCATTTTCCAATGTTCTATAGATTCAGTATCAGTTCCTGTGGATTGGTGGCTAAAGTTGTCCCACTTTTCAAGAAAGGAGGGAGAGAGAAAACAGGGAATTATAGAGAGGTTAGACTGACGTCAGTGGTGGGAAAGATGCTGCAGTCAAGTATAAAGGAGGAAATCACGACACATTTGGATTGCAGTAGAACGGTCAATGCGAGTCAGCATGGATTTGCGAAGGGAAAATCATGCTTGACTAATCTTCCGGAGTTTTATGAGGATGTATCTATGAAAATGGACAAGGGAGAGCCAGTGGATGCAATGTACCTGGACTTTCAGAAAACCTTTGATAAAAGCCCCCTTAGGAGGTAATTTGGCAAAATTAAAGCACATGTTATTGGGATCAGAGTACTGACATGGATTGAAAATTGGCTGGCTGACAGGAAACAAAGAGTAGCGATTAATGGGTCCCTTTCGGAATTGCAGGCTGTGACCAGTGGGATACCGCAATGTTCGGTGCTGGGACCGCAGCTGTTTACAATATACATTAATGATTTAGATTAAGGTATTGAAAGTAACATTAGCAAATTTACCGATGACACAAAGCTAGGTGGTACTGTGAAATGTCACAAGGAAGTTATGAGAATACAGGGTGAATTGGACAACCTAGGTAGGTGGGCGAATGTATGGCCGATGCAGTTTAATGTGGATAAATGTGAGGTTATCCACTTAGGTGGCCAGAACAGGAAGGATGATTACTATCTAAATGGAGTCAAGTCAGTAAAAGGGAAAGTCCAACGAGATCTAGGTGTTCTTGTACATCAGACTATGAAATAAAGCATGCAGGTACAGCAGGCTGTGAAGAAAGTTAACGACATGCTGGCCTTTATAACAAGAACAATTGTGTATAGGAGTAAAGAGGTCCTTCTGCAGATGTACAGAGCCCTGGTGAGACCCCATCTGGAGTATTGTGAGCAGTTTTGGTCTCCATATTTGAGGAAGGACATTCTTGCTATTGAGGGAGTGCAGCGTGGGTACACAAGGTTAATTTTCGGAATGGTGGGACTGTCATATGTTAAAAGATTGGTGCGACTGGGCTTGTATACACTGGAATTTAGAATGATGAGAGGGTATCTGATTGAATCATATAAGATTTTTAAGGGATTGGACAGGCTGGAGGCAGGAATCATGCTCTCGCTGATGGGTGAGTCCAGAACTACAGTCCACAGTTTAAGAATAGGGATAGGCAATTTATAACAGAGATGCGGAAAAACATTTTCACACAGAGAGTGGTGGATTTGTGGAATGCTCTGCCCCAGAAGGCAGTGGAGGAGAAGTTTCTTGATGCTTTCAAGAGAGGTTAGATAGAGCTTACAGATAGCTGGGTCAAGGTGTATGGGGACAGGGCATTAAAGGGGTACTGATTGTGCATGATCAGCCATGATGTCAGTATATGGCGGTGCTGGCTAGTAGGGCCGTATGGCCTACTCTTGCACCTGCTGTCTATTGTCTATATGTGTAAATACTAAATGTGTCTATACTGTCTTCCATCTCTTCAGTAGACATCCCACGTTCCTTGGAATAAACACAATGAATTTCGAAGCCCTCCCATCTGCATCATAGCTTGAGCCACGCGCCAAACTGTATGGTCTTCCTGTGTCTGGGTACACTGGAACAGGTGGTGGTCCTATCCTTTAAGTTAATAGCTATATCCCTGACCTCACTGTGCAGAAACACCTTCTCATACATACCGATTTCGTTGGTACATATATGGACCAAGACGTCGAGCTGCTCACTCACCCACTTAAGTATCATAGAATCTTTCTGCAATAGCCGTTGAGCCTCTTTCTATTGCACTTAAGTCAACTACATTATTTCAAGGTGTTAGGAGAGTGGTCAAAGAACATTCCCATTGAAATCCTCTCAATTCACATCTGACCCTGTCAGGTTATCCACTCTCAAAATGTTTAATCAATTTCGCTGCCACGACACGTTCACATCTGTTCAGTTTTGGGTCCCGTTCATGGAAACCATCTATTTCTTCCCTCCACACTCGATTCAGTTTCTAAACAATGGGGTTTGAACGGCCTTATGCGCATTAAGGATTTTTGCACTGGAAATATATTTAATAGTTTTGATAACCTGTGCAGTAAATATGGATGTCCGCATAAACATTTTTTCAATACCTGCATATTCTCCACTTTGTCAAGGAGAATTCCCTCTTTTCCTGATCTACCACCTGCTATGTTGTGGGCAAACTCACTCTTAGCTTTAATAATAAAGGGGTGATCTCTGTACTATTCTCTCAGCTGATGTCTTTGGAAGTTCAAGATCTAAACAAAACTAAGACCAGCTGCGAGCATGACCTTGGTGTGGATCTGGCTGAGGAATTTTGGGCAAAAGCATTGAATAGGGTTCATTCCTCGTCAGCATGTGCTAGACTCGGGCTCATAAAGTTTTACACAGCACATTTAAGTAAAGGCAGGCGTGCTGACATATATCCTGAGACAGACGCTGGCTGTGACAGGTGTTCCTTCTCTCCGGCTGGTTTAGTGCATGAATTTTGATCTTGCCCTTGGCTTGATGGCTACTGAGCACTGTTTTTTTTTAATTATTAGTGAGGTTTTGGGGGTGACACTGAGAACTTGCCCGCTTATAGCTGTATTTGGTGAGGCAGATGAGGTTTTGGGTTTAAATGCAAACAAGTCGGATATCATTTCACTTACATTGCTTTTGGCCCGTAGGAGAATCTAGCTGGTCTGGAAATCTGCCACTACCACATCTGCTGCTGCTTGGTTAGAGGACGCCTTGTTTTATTCTGAAATTAGAAAAGATTAAATTCACTCGGAGGACATCGGTGGAAAAGTTCTATTCGAAATGGGGGTCTCTCTTGTCATATTTTGGGAGTCTTAAGGAATTACTAAATAGCTGAGGGCATTTGATTGTACTTGGGAAGTTGCTTCCCTTTTTACACGCAAATGGTTTACCTCACAGGGTGGTTGATGAATTGAAATATGTGTGCATTTTGGATCATCTGAGATGTTATAGATTTGTGTGGGACTTCGTCTTGATGTAGTGTGGGGGTATGGCTGTGAAATGTCCGTATTTGTATTTGTGATGGGTGGTATTGTAAATACATTAGCTGTCCTTGTATGATCGGGGAGGGCCGGTGAGGGGAGGTTTCTTTCGGGGTAAGATACAAAAGCAAAATGGAGGAAATTGTAATCCATTATTATTCTGTACAGTGACCTTGCCTCAGTAAAAAAAAATATAACAAATAAAAAAGAATCATAGAGAAGGGATGGTGTGCTGTGAAAAGAGGAAGGAAGGGGCGGAGAGTGGGGCCACAGAAAGGGTGTTCAGATTGCAGCCGTTGGAGCAGAACGTGTGAGGCGCCATTTTCTTGCTACCTATCTCTGAATGGAAATCCACTGACCCATGGCCAGGAGTCACAGACATAGCGAGAATCCTTCCATAAGATCCGATCACACACACCTGGAAACATACACTGAGTCACGCTCCCTCCGCAGCGATCCAAACACACCCCCGGAATCATACACAGAGTGCAACTCACTCCATATTGTTTCAACACACACTCCGGGGTCACACACCGAGTGAAACTCCGTCCACAACGTCCAAACTCGCAGTCCCTGGTTCAGATAACCATAAAAGGTCTCTAAACATTATCCCAATACACTCCCGGGGTCAGACATGTACCTCCCGTACCGTCGCAGCACACCCTACCGGAGTCAACGAAAGTGCGGAGCCCTCTCCATCCTCCGGTCTCCCCACTCACCGATACCCAGAATTTCGGCTTTCCAGTAGTCTTGAATTGTGTGCGTCTCTCGGAGATGGTGTGTGTGTGAGCGGACTGTGTGCTGCCGTTAGAGGAAGGAAGGGGAGGAGAGAGGAGGCCAGGGAAAAGGTGGTGAATTAGCAAACACTGATGCAAGTGGTGTGGAATCACATGACCGGCCTGTGCATGCAGAGTTGTGGAGAGTTTCAGATCCTGGTGATCGATATCCGGCGGAACGGGGGGAAGTGTAATACAGAGAGAGGATAAAAAACTAAATGTATCAGGGATGGGGCAAGAAGTGGAGGGGCATTAGCTGAAGTTAGAGAAGTCAATGTTCATGCCACCAATTTGGAAGCCGGTATATACCGGCTGGGCAGCCTCCAAGCTGATGGCATATACATTGAATTCTCTCACTTCCGTTAATGCCCCGTCCTGTTCTTACCCCATCCCTGACATATTTAGTTGTTTCTGATTTTCTCTCTCTCTGCCCATAACATGTTGCCTGTTCTCCATCTTCCTTTGGTGCTCCCCTCTCTCTTTCTTTATCCTTAGGCTTCCCGTCCCCTGATCCTTTACCTTCTCCAGCGCTGTATCTCTTTCGCCAATCACCTTTCCAGCTCTTAGCTACGTCCCACCCCCTCTGGTCTTCTCCTATCATTTCGCATTTCTCCTTCCCTCCCCCCGCCCCCTACGCTACTTTCAAATCTCCTCCTATCTTTCCTTTCAGTTAGTCCTGACGAAGGATCTCGGCCCGAAACGTTGACAGCCCTTCTCCTTACAGACGCTGCCTGGCCTGGTGTGCTCCACCAGCACTTTGTGTGTGTTGTTCAGGAGAGGGTGTGGGTCACGAAATAGGGTTGCTTGTAGTCGAGGGGTGGGTGACGGAGACCGGAGTGGTGTACCGCAGTCTGTGTGACGGTGACTGGAAATGGTGTAGGAGTACGGTGAAGCAGTCGGTGGGTGGTTTTGGAGAGGGAGGGTGTTATGCATACAGGGAAGGTTGTATTCGAGTTACTATGCAGGGCCTGACTCTGTGTTGGTATCGTTGAGTGGTCAAATCCTGCTGTGGTGTAGACCCTGTCAGTGTCACGGTGAGGGGCGTGTTCATGTCAGATGTGGGTTGTGGCATTGATACCGAAACACTTTCAGTGTCCCATTGATGAACATCTCCGTGTCACAGTGAAGGTTGTGTGTCTCGTTTATAGCTTATGCAAACGGTACTGTCCCACTTGCAATCAAGTCTCAGTAATATCTGTCGAGTTAGGCTGAGACGCGTTGACCCCCGACCTGAGCCCATCTGCCCTTCAAACAATACTTCCTGCATTGAAAAGTATGCAGCTCAGAACATGAGTCCCAGCAGTATCAACCTTTTGCTTCTTGACTTTTTCAGAAATCTTAGCAACATCTGCCCCAACAACCACTCAACTATCTGTATTGGTGCTCTTGTTTACATGTCCCAGCAACTCTCGTTTATACGACCACTCTCCCCTTTTAATGGCAAACCCTACCGCTGGGATGTAAGTTCGATTCAAGTCCAGATGTAAATTCAGAGAGTTGCTCAAGGGAGAGGAAATGAAGGTGCTGAGCCAGGTGGGGGCGGTGTGGCGCGTCCTCCCGGCAGCAGTCTGTGCTGCCCCTCAGTATTCGCTCGGCAGAAGACACCCTATGCTCTGATCAATTGCAGATTGCGGTGGCATTCAAAATGCCCAGGGGCGTCAAGCTGCATAAATGTGTGTGTGTGTGTGTGTGTGTGTGTGTGTGTGTGTGTGTGTGTGTGTGTGTGTGTGTGTGTGTGTGTGTGTGTGTGTGTGTGTGTGTGTGTGTGTACATAATGCGTGAATGTATTGACTGATATCCTGCATATGCTTGCTATCTTGATATTTTATACATATTATGTACGCTCCAACCATAGCTCTTCAGACACATTTTAAACTGAATATATTTTTTTCTAATTTTGTCTACACCTGCACACCGGCTCCCTTTTTCTACGTATATAGTGGTGACGGTAACGACCGCATACCATCGAGGAATCTCGGTAAAGTCCACAGTACCACTTTTCAGTTCCCCTAATAAAGCCAATCCCATCAATACAGCTCGTCAGATTTCACCCGCTTCCCTGCTGAGCCAGAGAACCATAGTCACAGCCAGAGACCTGACCGGTGAGACTTTCCCCTGCTTGATCATTTGCGCCTCTCTTCTCCCATCCAGAAGCATCCAAACTGGTCTACCTGTTATTCAGAGGGTTGGCCTCAAGGGGCCTCTGCACTGGTGCTGTCTGTTTAACCCGTTCCTGTCCGCCACCCAGTTTCCTGTAACCGACACAGGGGGTGTAAATGCCTTTCTATATGCCCTCCCTATCACCCCGGCAGCTTCCCGAATGATCCCCAGTTCACCCATTTCCAGTTCCAACTCTGTTCCGCAGAGTGTCACAGCAGGATGCGGGTGGGTGTCACGGTATGGGGTCGCTTAGCGTCCGGTCGGGGTTGTGTCCATGTCATGGTGAGGGGTGTGTAGGTGTCACAGTGTTAGCTGTGTGGCTCGTTCACTGCCTATGCTCTCATGTGAAGTGGTTGTTCTCTGTGTTTCTCAATCTATCGTCAAAGACCTTGATCTACCCCATACCCTTATCTGCCCACACGATGAGTTTAAATCTGTCTTTTTGCCCCTCTTGCAGAGCAGTGAACGTAAATCACTGAACAGAATGGACCCTTCGGCCCACAATTTTGTGATATGCCAATTGAGCTAAATCACGTCTGACTGCACAACAACCATATCCCTGTATTCCCTGTACATTAACGTCCCTGTTAAAAAGGCAAATGAAACCCTCCCCCCCCGCCGAGTTTGTCAATGAATCTCTTGTGACCAATAAAACCTCGCCTCAAATTTCAATACTTCCCGCTTCTTCACGACTAATTCAACCGCAACCGGGAATGTTGAGCTGACGCTCCTGCTCGGTTTGCAACGGCGTCTCACTAATGTGCACAGTGTCATAATTCCAGCCGTTGACCCCTGTCCTGAGCTCATCGGCCTTTAGTACTGTACTTCCTGCATTGAAACGTACGCAGCTCAGAACATGAGTCTCAGCAGGCTTACCGCTTTGCTGCTTGACTTAGTCGGGGCCTTAACAACATCTGTCCCAACAACCACTCAGCTATCTGCAATGGCGTTCTTGTTTACATGTCCCTGCAACTCTATTATGTTTCAACACTCTCCCTTTTTAATGGCAAAGCTTATCGATGGTATATTAGTCCCATAAAGTTCGTGTATAAAGAGAGAGGGTTGCTCATGGGAGACTAAACGAAGAAGCTGCGCAAGATGGAGGCGTCAAGGCGCTGTCTCTAGGCAGGAGTCTGTGCTGCCCCCGAGTGTTCGCTCGGCAGAAGACAATATCTTTGTGAACAATGTAAATTACCGTGTATTCGAAGTGCCCAGGAGTTTAAAGTTTAAAGATGCATACATGTGTGTGTGTGTGTGTGTGTGTGTGTGTGTGTGTGTGTGTGTGTGTGTGTGTGTGTGTGTGTGTGTGTGTGCGTGCGTGTGTGTGTGTGTGTGTGTGTGTGTGTGTGTGTGTGTGTGTGTGCGTGTGTGTGTGTGTGTGTGTGTGTGTGTGTGTGAGTGTTTGTGCGCGTGCACATAATACGTGAATGTGTTTTACTGATATCCTACATAAGCGTGCTATCTTTCCATTTTATATGTGGGACTGTTGGTACTGCAATTAGCAGCCAGGGCCTGGTTGTATTCATGGGCAGTCCTGTGTGATGACTTTACAATCAAACGTAATTTTCAATTAATTGAAATGAAATGAAACCGTTCCGTTTGTAGAGTTCGCACCTTCAGTGGAAGAGAATCTAGTGACACACATATCTGAAGTTCTCATTCCAACCCTAGTGTTAAACTGAAAGTTCTTATTGATTTTGACTACACCTGCACATACCTAAGTTTGCAGAAACGAGTCCCTCTCCGTTGTTATATACTGGTGTCTATAACATAGGCAATATAGAAACATAGAAAAATCTACAGCACAATACAGGCCTTTAACCCCACAAATCAGTGCCGATCATGTCCCTAACTTAGAACGACCTAGGGTTTACCTATAGACCTCTATTTTTCCAAGCTCCATGCAGCCAGCCTGGAGTCTCTCAAAAGACCCTACCGTATCGGCCTCCACCACCGCCGCCGGCAGCCCATTCCACGCACTCACCACTCAACATGAAAAACGTACCCTGACAGCTCCTCTGTAAATACTTCGAAGCACCATAAATCAATGCGCTTTTCTGCTAGCCATTTCAGCCTTGGCGAAAGGGGTCTGACTGTCCACACGATAAGTCCCTGTCATTATCTTTTACACATCTATCTGTTCACCGCTCATCCTCCTTCGCTTCAAGGAGAAAAGATCGAGTTCATTCAACCTCATGAGGCATGCTTCCCAATTCCAGGAACAACATTGTATTTTGGGGACCGCATACCATCGAGGAATCTGGTTCTCGTCCACAGTATCCGTTTTTTCCGTTTTCCTAACAAAGACAACCCTATCGATACAGCTCGGCAGATTTCACCCGCCTCCCTGCTGAGCCACAAAACCATGCTCAGTGCCAGAGACCTGACCGGTGAGACCATCTCCTGATTGTTCATTTGCACCTCTCTCCTCCATTCCAGAAGTATCTAAAGTGGCCTACCTGTTTTTGTGCAGGTGGGCCACAAGGGGTCTCTGCACTGTTTCTGGCTGTTTAACCCCTTTCACCTTCCTGTCTGTCACCCAGATTCCTGTATCCTACGCCTTGGGTGTAAATACCTCTCTATATGTCCGCCCTATCACTCACACAGCTTCCAGAATGATCCCGAGTTCATACAGTTCCAGTTCGGTCTCTGTTACGCACAGTGATAGACGGTGCAGCTGGATGACCCTCTTACAGGTGAAGTTGTCAGGGACTCTGGAGGTTCCATGCCCTCCCCTAACCCATAAGTGAAGCAATCAACTCTCCTGCAGGAATACTTACTGCTCTTTCTAACTGTAATTATAAACGAAACAATCAATAAACTGAAAACAAATATACCGCAAGTTTTGCGCCTTCTATCACCCGAGTCTCTCCTCCTTACAGCATCAAATTGGATAAGCCCTCTAACTCGAACAATGTCCACACCTTGACTACGAGATAAGCACCTTCTGCTCCGGTTCGTTACACCGACACAGAAATTCAAGCAATGAACGAAATTCAACCCACCCCCTCCCATCACCCTGACCCAGGTCAGGCACAGATTGAAGCTCCCTCCTCCCGGTCCCTTCACACATTCCGGGGATCAGAAGCTGCTTTCCTCTCCCCACCCCCAGCACTCCGCCGTTCCAGTAGTCCTTCATTGTGTGTCTGTCTCGGAGACTGTCCGTGTTTTCGTGTTCAGATGGTGAGCAGGAAAGAACAGAGATGTGGGAGAGGTTGACGGGGAGGGAGTAGGGGCGTGGCAGTGGTCACTGGGAGAAAGTGGAGTGGAACCGCAAGACCTGCCAGTCTACGCAGAGCAGACTCAGAACCGAGAGATCAACATCCGGAGGAGGGGTTTGGGTGTTGTCACTCCAGACGTCACCTCTCCCCCTTCCTCCTCAGAATTCCAGATGAACCGAGGAGCGAGAGGGTTGATGGAACAATGGAGAGTGTAGGGGATCGAACGGGTCAGGGAGACGGGAAGAAGAGATGGGGAAGGAGGAGACGACGGAGACGGCAACGAGTGCGGGAGACGGAGGGTTGATGGAGTCGGGGTGTGTTAAAGAAGATTGCGGTGATGGAAATGAAGGTAGGGGAAACCGACATCGGATGGTGGGTGTTGTGGAGTGGTGTTGTAATACCAGACGTCACCTCTGTCTCGTCCCCACAATTCCACATTATCACAGAAAGGGAGCGGGGTAGATGAGGGAGAGGGATGACGGAAACGTGGAAGGCTGTAGGGGACGCAGCGTTTCAGAGAGACGGGGACAGGAGTTGCTGAAGGGGGGATAACAGAGAGTGTGAGGTGTAGGGGACAAAGCGGTAATGGAGACGAGGTGTGTTGAAGGGAAGGGATGACGAAAACGGGGGAGGGTGGTGACGTAGAGGATGTTCTGTCTGACTGTGGCGATGTTGATCGTCGGGGAACAAGGCATTGACGACGAGGGGAGTCGTAGGAGAGGAAGGGGCTGGCGGAGAGAGGGTAGGGTGCAGGCACTGCTTGTGGTGACAGAGACTGGCTGTGAGTACAAGAGCGAGGGGGTCATGGAGGTGGGCAAGGGTTATTGGAAGAGACAAAGTGATTAGAACCGAGATTGGGGAAGAGGGAGGGACTGACAGAGACGGGGAGGGGATGAGGAGGAGAAGTAGGAACAACTGACATGTGTAGCGGGACACAGGAGGGAGGGAGCCATGGAGTGTAGGATTTTAGTGGAGGGGAACGGTTCTGATGTCGGGGAGGGTGGAGATGATAGGGACAAAGGCGGCTGCAGTTGAGTAAGTACACGAGTTGGAAAGTCACGTTCTAGTTGAAAAGGGCGTTAGAAAGGGGCACAATGTCCGGCTCGGCTCGCCCCCTTCTCTTCTATAACCTCTATTTTCTCGGCCGATGTCAGAATTATCCTTCAGGTGGGTGAACCCTCACAAGGCATCGGGTTCCGAATGTGTTTCCAGTAGGGCACTGAAAACCTTTGTCAACAACAAGCTGGATTGTTCAAGGACTCGGTAGTGAGGAAGCCTAATAAAAGGTTTGCATTCATTTCCCGGACAAGGATTTAATTTTAAGGCTCTGGTGTGGCCTCATTTGGAGTATGCTTCGCAGTCATTTTCACTTTAAGACTCGGACTGCCAATTTCTGCCTGTCACAATCCTTCCTGGAATGTCTGTAATTAAATGGATGGTGCTGAGCACTCAGTGCTCAACCGCAGGAGATCCATTTCCAGCACTTTGGGTTGTGGTTGACACTTCGGATGAAGTTACTGCAGTCGTTTATTTTGAGTCTAAGTCTGAGTTAATTCCAGACCTTACTCTGCACTTGGGTTGACACCATCCATAACTCCCGGGCCACAGAAGTTATTGTGACGTCAGGAGTTTGTGACGATTTGATCTCTCATTGAACACGAGTAAATGTCCATGGATATCCGCTGGGTGGCGCTCTCTCCAGTCGCATCTCTGCCTGGTATGTTGTCGACGACTCCGAGGGTGGCCAGATACTGCAGAGGGATGTAGATTCAGTCCCGTCAAGGGCAACACCGCTCCCGCCGTCTCGTAGATGAAACGGTTTTTAACACGATTGCAAGACGAACACTTCCTGGACGATTTGCATTCGGTGCATTCGAACATTCTGGAGTTCATCTTGTACACAACATCAGAGGCCACTTTCCTATCAAAAATAGATCCAGTTGGCAACCAAGAGAGTTTTCTGGACATATTCCCACTACTCCACTCTCTCGACGGCCCGTGCCATTCTCGAAACCAATCCCACTACACCGCGGTATCCGCTCAGCCCCACGTCGGTCTCCAAACTATTCCCACGATCCCCGTCTCACTCCACGATCCCGCGTCCTTTTCCAGACTAATCACACTGCAACTTCAGGTGATCCAAAGGGGCACCGAGACGGGTTGTGGCGGTGGGCCGACAGGAGATAACGTAGACGGTGATGTTTACAGAGAGGGAGTGTGCACGAAGACGGGTCAGCTTGTAAGGGAGGGACGGTGACGGAGGCGGGAGTGGAGTAAAGGAGGGAGTGTGTGACGGAGACAGGGAGTAGAGCAGGAGAACGAGTGTAGACGGAGATGGAGAGGAGTCTTGGAGTGTGAGGGGATTTTGCATACGAAGTGATTGTGTCCCTGCTGCGGTGAAGGTCGTGACAGTATGTCGGTACCGTTGGGCGGTGTGTTCCTGTTATGCTGCAAGGCGTGTCGGTGTGCCGGTATCACGATGAGGGGTGCGTTCATGTCCCGTTGAGGGCTGTGTCGGTGTCACTGTGAGGGGGGGTTGTCTGTGTCCTAGTGAGGGTTGTTTCGGTGTCACGGTGAGCGGAGTTTCTGAGTAGTAGTGAGGGCTGTGTCGGTGTCACGGTGAGGGTGTGCCTGTGTAGTGGTGAGGTCTGTGTGGCTCGTTCACTACCTATGTCGGGAGGTCGTTCCCTGAGTTTCTCAATGCAGTGTCATATTCCCTCATCTACCCCGCCCCCTGCGTTTCCCATCCCATGAGTTCAAAACACTCCCTGACCCTCCTGTAGAACGGTGAACGTAAATAACCGAACAGATGAGTTCCTTCGTCCCGCAATGTTGTGATATACCAATTAATATAAATCCCTTCTGCAGACACACGTCCATCTCTATTAATTCCCTGCAAATCCACGTGCCTGTCAAAGAGCCAATGAAGCGGCTCTATAGATCTGCCCTCCCAACCGTCTCTGGTAACAAAGTACAATCACCCACCAGTCTCTGTGTGAATAAAAAACTTGCCGACCTCATCTCCTTTGAAGTTGCCACGCTCACATCAATACATGCCCTCTGGCATTAAACATTTTCATCCTGAGGGTAATAACACCCGCTCTCAGCTCCATCTGTGTCTGTTCTAGTGAGATAACCCTCTGCCAGTTGTCCTCTCCGCCTTCGCCGCTCCAGAGAAAAGAAACCAAAAATTCTGACCACTGCCTATACATAGTGCCCTCTATTCCGTGCACCATCCTCGTGATTATCCACTGTTACTTCTCTGAACACCCCCGCACACTTCCTTTAACGAAATGTCAGTAATTAGTCAGGAATCTCCGAAACGTCCAACCCAGTCCCAACTCTTATCTGCTCCGCCCCTTGGTTACCCGGCACGCTTCCCCATTCACAGTGTGTGGTCCCCAATCCTCCAGACTGAATTTTCTCTCTCCTTCCAAACCTCCCACAATTCTTGTGAGACTGCGCCTGGGCTCCAACTTAGCAGGTACATCTTTGTCAGAAAACAACCTGGCCGAATCCGCACTTGCCAGATCATCCCTGACGCCAAAAATATTGGCCTTTTTTCAATTTATGAACTAAACTCCAGAGGTAGTCAGCGTTGCTTTTTAAAGGGCAGGTCGTGCCTTACAAGCCTGATTGATTTTTTTGAGGATTTGATGAAGGAAGCGCAGTAGATGTAGAGTATATGGATTCCAGCAAGGCTTGCTGAGAAAGTAAGGAGGCATAGCATTAAAGAGGACACTGCCCCCAGAAGGCAAAACCTGCTTTTAAACGTGTCATATTCTGCATGGAGTTCGGTCACCAGTGGAGTCTCTCGGGGATCCCTTCTGGGACGCTTACTCTTCGTGATTTTTATAAATGACCTGGATGGGGGAGTGGAGGGATGTTTTAGCACTTTTTGATGATGACACAAAGTTTGGATGTGTTGTGGATAGTGTGGAGGGCTGTCACAGGTAACGGCGGGACATTGGTAAGACGCGAAACTGAGCAAGAAAATTGCAGATGTTCAACTTTGGTAAGTGTGAAATGGCTCATTTTGGTTGATCTTCTTCATCAACTTACCAAATAGGAAAACGGCAGGATGCAGAAGGACAGACAGATTTGTAGAATGTTCAACAAATTGGCAAATGCAACACAATATTGGAAAATGCATGGTCGTGCACATTGGTTGTAGAAATAAATGTACGGACTATTTTCGAAACGGGGAGAAATTCCAAAACACAGAGAGGCAATGGGGCATCTTCTTCCTCTGCGCCATCACATCTTTTAACGCACGAGAACTAACTCCACATTTTTGCCGTATTTTTTAATATTTTTAATTTACATGAATATTACATCTTTTGTCCATACTGATGCTTCAGAGTAAGAAATTTCAGGCCGTGTAAGTCTCAGATAAACTGGTCTTTATTCCCTGGAGCGTAGTTGTAACTTTACAGAGTTGCTTAAACTCAAGCGGGGCACAGACAGAGGGAATGCGCACAGACTTTTACCCAGAACTGGGGGATCGAGACCCAGACGGCACAGGATCGAGGTGACAGAGGTTGGAAAGTAGATGGAGAGAGAGAGATCAGAGATACGCAGGTGTTTGAGGGAACGGAGAGGAGAGGGAGAGAGTGTGGTAGAGGGGGGAAAGAGAGAGAAATATAAAGAGGTTGGAAGAGGGAGCGGAGAAATAGCAGACAGAGAGAGGACGAGGAAGTAGGGAGGAGATGGGGTAGAGAGAGTTATAGGGAGTGAGGAAGTACGCGATGCGGAGGGATAGCGAGACAGAACCGGATAGATGGAGACTGGGGTTTTCCATGCGTGGGGGGGACAATGGGGTTGCGAAAAGAGGAGAATAGAGAAGCAGGTAGGGCAGAGACCGTAGGGAGGATTTTGAGAGGATGGGGTGAGTGAGAGTGGAGGAGAGATAAGGAAAGCAAAGACGGGTTAAGCATTTGATTCAAGTCGGCTCTCCGGGCTGTTGACAGAGAACCTGGATCTTTTCAGGGATATCCGGGCAGCAGGGGGCGGACTTCTCGCAGATGAAATGGTGTTTATCATGAAGGCAATATTCACTCCCTCCACACGATGAGCATGCACTGCAGGAGGACCTTCCGGAGGACACATTGTACAGCAGACCAGTGGCATCATCCCTATCAATAAATGGTTAAAAAATTTGAACAGAAACAAAGCAGATCCGGCGGAACAAGAGCCCGTCGCCAAACTAATCCCATTAAATCCGGGAAATCACCACAGCCTCGTGTCGTTCACAAAATAATTACAGTGCCCCAATGTCTCCCCACTGCTCTGTGTCAGTCGACAGATTAATCCAGCTACACCACCTCCCCCACCGCCTCCGGCCCGTCGTCCCGCGGCCTCCACAGTCCTGTGGCAGTCCCAATGCGAATCGAACACACCCACTTTCTCCCGTCAGCTCTATTTCAGTCCCCAAACAAATCCCAATATTCCACCCTACCCCCACAGACATACGCGGTCCCGAAATTAATCCCTTCGGCACAAACTGATCCTGCAACCCTCTGTTGGTCACCACATCCATCCCACGGCTCATTCCTCTCCCCACAGTCCATGTCCGTCTCCAGGTTAATCCCATTGCCTCTCACTGCTCCCTCAGCCTTGCGTCAGTTCGTCGTCTGGATCCACTGACCGAATCTGTGCCCACATACCCGTATCGGTCTCCAAACTAATCCAGTTCTCCCACTCTCTCCCCTCAGATCAGTGTCAGACCCCAAACCGATCCTGCTGCATATCTCTTTCTCACAGAGCAAGGCCTCTTGCCAAACTAATCCGACTTTGTCTCCTGCTCCCCACAGATCTGTTTCAGACTCCAAACTAATTCAACTGCATATTCCAGTCCCCACAGCCCTGCGTCAATCATCAAAATAATCCCAGGGAAATAATCCCCGGAGCCCACTGACAGACGTTAAAAAATTCACTGTCCTGTCCCGCGACAGACACGTATCGCTCCCTAAAATATTCACCTTGTATCGTCCTCCCCCGACAGCAAATTCCAGTACCCCACCCTCTTCTCACAAACCTACTTCACTCCGTACACAAATCCCATTTGCTCCCCTCAATACAGTGTCATTACTCATCTCCCACCACACAGATCAGCCCAAATCTCACCCGATCGCGCATTTTCCAACCCAGTAAGCACGGTTTCGGTTGTCAAGAAGGCGGAAAACAAAACTCTGTAAAATTAATTCCCTTTGATTAATGCCGAGAATCGAAAACGGTTTACAGGAGTGTGTGATGGGGCGGTGCGGAGGGAGATTCACTCTGTGTCTGACCCCGGGATTGTGTGATGGGGCGGTGTGGAGGCAGATTCACTCTGTGTCTGACCCCGGGAGTGTGTGAGGGGACGGTGTGGAGGGAAAGTCACTCTGTGGCTGATTCCGGGAGTGTGTGATGGGACGGTGTGGAGGGAGATTCACTCTGTGTCTGACCCCGGGAGTGTGTGATGGTACGGTGTGGAGGGAGATTCACTCTGTGTCTGACCGCGGGAGTGTGTGTTGGGACGGTGTGGAGGCAGATTCACTCTGTGTCTGATCCCGGGATGTGTGATGATTCCTATGTTACTGTGTGATCTTCCCGTGCTGTGACACGTACCGCTTCATCCCTTGAATTGATTTCCAGCAGCCTTGAGTCACGGTTTGAACATTCTTGCATCGCTCTGGGGAAAGATGTGTCAAACGTGGATACGTAATAACGCCGGTCTGTATTTGTGGCACAGTCCTTGAAACACGTTTGCTCTGGAAATCAGGAACAAGAAACAGTGAGACACCGAGAGAATCTCTCTTCACACCGTCCAATCGCACATTCCCGGAGAGAGACACAGAGTGAATGTCTCGCCATGCTGTCCCATCACGCACACCTGAGTTCAGGCACAAAGTGAATCTCCCCCACACCGTCCAATCGCACATTACCAAGGATCAGACACAATAACCTTCAGTCCAATCCTTCCCTCACACTCTCCCGGATTCAAGGCACAGAGTGTATCTCCTGCCACACTGTCCCATCGCACACGTCCGGGGAGAGACACAGAATGAAGTTCCCTCCACAACGTCCCATCTCAAATTCACAGAAGCAGGCAGAGAGTGAGTTTCCTCCACATCATCCATCACAGACTATCCAGTCAGGCATAGATTGAGGCTTCCTCTATCCCTCCCCTGATGCACTCACGGAGTCAGACACAGAACGATCCTCGCGCGACACCATCCTACCACGCACTCTGTGTGTCAGGAACAGATGCTGCCTCCACAGCGTCCCGTCAGAGATCCCTGAAGTGGTGTGGAATCGTCACACAGCCTCTGGGCCGGACCCAGAGTGACGTTTCCCCCACACTCTCCACTTCCAATGTTTAAGACACAAAGCGAATATCCCTCCACACCGTCTCATTACATACTCCCGGGGTCAGTCACAGATTGAATATCCCTACACACCGTCCCATCACATACTCCTGGGGTCAGACACAGAGTGCATCTCCCTCCACACCGTCCAATCACACACTCCCGGGGTCAGAGAACATAATTTAGATCCTTCCACAAAGTCCAATTACACTCAAACTTAGTCAGACACATAGTGAATTAATTCCTCTCCATGGCCCCATCACACACTCAAACTGTCAGACAAAGCAAGACATATGTCAGACGGAGAGTGATTCTCCCTCTGCAGCTTCTCAACGCGCCACACAGCAACGTGTCAGACACAGAGGGAAGCTGCCTCCGCACGGCCCCATTACACATTCCTGATTCTAACACAGTGTTAATCTCCCTCCTTAAGTCCTATCACAATTCCTGGCGAGTCACAGAGTGAGGCTCTCTCTGAACCGTCCCATCACACTCCACTGTTTTCTTACACAAATTCCGCCCACAGCCTCCCATGGCAAACTCACGGAGTCTGTCTCCCTCCACAATATCCAATCACACAGTTTGGCGTCACATAAAATGAACGTTCCTCTACACTGTCCTGTCACACAATCTCGCTGTCAGGCACGGAGTGAAACTGGATCCATACTGTCCCATCAGACATTCCCGGAGTGGGACAGAGTGAAACTCTAATGTTACGTCTCACAATCCCGTGTTCAGACACAGAGTGAATCCACCTCCACAACGTCCCGTCACACTCTGCTGGATTCATTGATAGAGTGAAACTTCCTCGCAGAACCATCACACACTCACCGGGTCAAACACAGAGGGAGTCACCCTCCATACCATCTCTTCACTCTCTCCCGATATTACACACAGTGACGTTTCCTCTCTCCATGCCTGCTCTGTGATGAGGATCGGGTGAAAGAGGGGGATGGAGCCTCACCTCTTCTGCTTGTCAACGATTCACAGATTTCAGCCTTGGTTTCGTTGACAGATCTGTACTTCGTTTCCATCTCAGTGAACTGGTGACGGAGATCGCTGTGCATTCCTTTAAGAAATGACAGATTAGAGTTGAATGAGGAAAGCTGGGACTGAAGAGATGAGTTTAACTCATGGTAGTTTCGGTCGGAGGTGACCCTAGACTGACGAATCTTTGATACTGAGAGACATGGTGAAGGATGCTTAGCGCTTGCAGTGACACGTGAATCAGCGTCACGCTACCGAACGGGTCACAGAGAGTGTTGTGTCACAGTCACGGTGAAGGGTGTCACAGTGAAGGATGTGCTGGTGGCACAGTGAGAGGCGTCGGCGACACTTTGAGGAGTGTATCTGTCTCACACTGAGGGGTTATCAATGTCCCGGTGAAGGCTTTATTGTTGTTACCATGGAAGCTGCCTCTGTATCTTGCAGGGCATGTCCAGGTTGTTGTGAGGGACGTTTCGGTGTCATTGTGATAGGAGTATCTGTGCCCCGGCGAGAGGTGTGCCGAATCACAACGAAGTGTATCTCGATATTAAGGTGAATACAATGTCAGATGAGGGGCCTTGTGGTGTCACCGCGGGTGCAATATCTGACTCATGGAGTGCTGTTCTCACGTATATTTGTGTCACGTTGAGAGACATGTCATGGCCACGGTGCCACACTGACCTGTCCGACGGCGTCAATGTCGGTGTCATTGTGAATTTAGGTGTCGGTATCAGTTCAGGGATTTGCCTGTGTCAGGGTGAGGTGTGGATAATTGACTCTGTGAGGGCCCATACTGTCTCGGGAAGTGGTGTCACTGTGACTTTTGAGTGTTTGTCACGGGCCGATGCGGAGCGGATCACGTTGAGGAGCGTGATGGTGTCACGGTGCACGTTATCTCAGTGTCACGGTGAAGAGCGTGTCGCTGTCACTGTGAGATGTGTTTTGGTGTCGCTTGTGGAGTTTATCAGCGACATGGTCAGCGCATGGCGATGTCACAGTGAGGGGCATGTTCCGGTCAGTGTGACTGCCATCTGTCGTCTCGTGTCCTGTCCGTGACGGTGTCGCGGTCAGGAGTGTATCTGTGTCGTGACCGTGACAACGTTGTTCATGTTATGGTGAATGATGTGTCAGGGTCAGGACGAGTCTTGGTCGTGTTACGGTAAAGGCCCTGTCATTATCACGGTAAGGGGTGTGCCCGTGATTAGTTTCAATCGGTTTTACGGTATGCGGCATGTCAATGTCACTGTGGTGTTTTACAATAACAATGTATTCCATTCTATTTTTCATGGTCTTACTCCACCCGGAGACCGTTCCACTCACCATGGATCGAGAATCCGACCACAATCACGATGATGGCAGACGTAACTAGGCAGAATAGGCAGAACAGACGGTACGGTCTATTTCCGATCTTCACTTTCGACTCCTGTTCTTGCGCAGCTGTGGACAGACAGACACACGACCATGCGACCATCAGATATAATAGCAGAAGGAAGCGATTCGGGACATCGCGTGCCACGCCATTCAATCATGGGCCGAAGCAATTCTTCCAGTCATCGCCACTACCCTGCCTACTGTCGATGCCCATTAATGCCCGGGCTAATCGAGAGCCTATCTCTCTCTGCACCCAATAATTTGGCCTTCACAGCTGCTTGTGGCAACAAATTCCACAGTTTTAACAGCCTCTGAAAAAAAAAAAGTTACTTCTGCTCATCTCAGTTCTAAAACGACGTCCTTCAATCAGGAAGTCGTGGCCACTTGTCCTAGAATCGCTTACCATTGGAAATAACATTTCCATATCTAAACTGTTCAGGCTTTGAAGCTTCGGTAAGTTTCGTTGAGATCCTCCCGCATTCTCCTGAACCTCAGGGAATACAGCCCAAGAGCTGCCAGATGTTCCTCATACAGCGACACACTCATTCCTGGAGTCGTTCAGCTGAACCCTCTCCAATGTCAATATTTATAAGAAGCCCAAAGCTGCACGCAATACTCTCAGTGTGGTCTCACGAGTGACTTTTGGTGACTCAGTATCACATCCCTGCTATTATATTCTGTAGCTGAATATCAACATTCCATTCGCTTTCTTCACTATCAGCTGAACTTCGGGGTTAACCTTTAGGATCCTTTGCACAAGTACTCCAAAGTCCCTTTGCAATCAGCATTTTAAGTTCTCTCACCATCTAAATAATAGTCTGCTTGTTTATTTCATCCAACAAAGTGAATGACCATCCATTTTCCAACATTGTATTCCATTTGCCTCTTCTTTGCCCATTCCCCTAAACCATCTACGTCCGTCTGTCAGCTCACTGTTTCCTCAACACCTCCCGCTCCTGCACCTATCTTTGTATCATCGGCAAATTCTGCACAAGTCAATGAATCCCATGGTCCAAATCTTTGACAGACTTTGTAGTAATCAGCGGTCCCAACACCGACCCCTGTGGAACTCCACTGGTAACCGGCAGGCAGCCAGAATAGGATCCCTTCATTTCCACTCTCTCTTTTATGTCGATCAGCCAATGCTCCCCCTGTGCTAGAAACTTCCCTGAAATTCTACGGGCTCTGATTTTCCTAAGCAGCCCCTTTTGCGGCACATTGCCATAGGCCTTCTGAAAATCCAAATACACTGTCGATTCCTGAAAGATCATTGTTGATCCCTCGGCAATCTTTCGGCCTACTTCCTTCAGAACTCGAGGGTGCATTCCATCAAGTCCATGAGAATTAATCCAAGTCACTGCCAACCTCAGTTACTTTCAGTCGTAATCGCCTGGAGACAAATTCCTTGACTCGGCCAAGGCTGAGAAGTGTATGACTGATTCCAGAGGTGTTTTACTCTCTCCTACGCGATTGATTAAGTTGGAGTCGTGGGTGTTGTCTCCGTCAACTTCATTTGGGCGTTTGTCTGTGACCCTCAGGGGAGGATTATCCAGAGGATTCTGATACAGGGGACTTACGGGGAATTGACCGTCTGGATTCAGAGTTTAATATTTTTCACAGTTGTGTTATTGTTTGACCGCTTTGTTCTTTTCCCACACATCGGATACATGACGGACTAAACTCTTCCGTTCTCCAGCCGGATCTGTGACTGATCTCTGTCGCAATGAACTTTTTTTTTTGCCACTTTCCCACATGATCCACAAGAGCACCCGTCTTCACATCATTTGCAACTCACCAACACACCCATCTACAGTTTCAACCAGATGATTTAAAATTTGGAAACACTTGGCAAATGACACTTGACGCTTCCAGAATGGCGTCAATAATGTGAACTCTGACCTGTCTGTGCAGTAGTCGGTAGCCCTCCGGGTCCTGAGGCAATGGGAGGATCCTCGTCCTCGGCGATGGGCGGCTCGTCTTTCCGAATGTTCAGCTCTGAGTAGGGGGTGGTCAGGCCATCTGGGAGAGAGAGAGTCGGACAGGCAGATAAGGGAGAGAATGAGACAGCGGCAGAGAATGGGCGAGAGACACAGAGGGAGAGAAGAGACAGCAGAGATGGGTAAGCGGGGGAATGTGAAAGAGAGGGAGCAGAGAGTGTGGGGAAGGGGAGAGTGGGGAAAGGGAAGTAGATAGAGGGGAATGTCAACGGAGAGAGCAGGAGTCGTAGAACGGGAGAGATGTGGAAAACACAGACAGAAGGGTTGGGAAAGGGGAGAAAGCGTGAAAGTGTGGGTAAAGGAAAGGAAATAGTGGGCCAGGGAGGAAGAAAAGAGGATGAGAGAGGATCAGTGTGTGAGAGACAGGGGAAGAAAGAGTGAGGCAGAGGAGAGAGAGGAGAGAGAGTGATGCGTGAGTTGGTTTGGATCGGGGTCAGTTCCTCACTGACTCTTGCCACTGTCCTCCCTCCTCGCCACTCTTCCAAAGGTGTTTCCTGCTCACCCGCCACGCCACAGCAATCCCTGCTCCCGTACCCGCCCCATCACACAGCTCCCCTCCTCAATGTCCCCAATTTAACACCCTCTCACGGTACTCCCACCACACAAAAAATTTCATAGCATTCACTGCACCAACCCCACCCAGAGCAACTCCTCAATCCTTTCCACAGCCCTCCCGCTGTACCGCACCGCCTGTTGCTCTGCCTCCACCCCGACCCTTCACAGAGTGCTCACTCCTCACCGACCATCCCATAAAGCCCGTCTCTCATTCCTTTTCACAGCCCTCCCTCTCTAGCTCCCCGCCTGTTGTTCTGTCTCCACCCCGACCCTTCACAGACCGCTCTCCCTCCTCACCGACCCTCCCATAGAGCCCGTCTCTCATTCCTTTCCACAGTCCTCCCTCCGTACCGCCCCGCCTGTTGCTCTGCCTCCACCCGACCCTTCCCAGAGCGCTCCCTCCTCGCCGACATTCCCAAAGAGCCCGTATCTCATCCTATTGTCTAAACAGGAACAATCAGGGTTAACTGTGCACTTGGGATGAGATTTCTCGACAGGAAGATTCACATCAGCTGAACAGTGTCAAACAAACAAAGTGAAACTGACCTCCATTCGTCCGGACCTGGGGAACAGACTTGGATTTGAAATGAAGTTCCACGTACGATACATAAGGTTTAGCTGGGGACATAATAGTGAGAGTCAGAAGCAGGGTGAGGCTCTACCCCGTTCCATCACACACTCCCGGGGTCAGGCACAGAATGAAGGTCCCTCTACACGCCCCATTACACACTTCCCGGGTTAGCAATAGACTGAACCTCCCTCCCTCCGTCTCTGCCCCTCTCACCTCCCGATGGAGACGGTGTGTCCGGTTTTACAAGTTGCTTTTTCATGGACGGCTCGCTTTTGTCCATCCTGTCGAGAGTCCGCTGCGTCTCTGAGCTCAGCGAGGGGAAGTAACCGTTGTCAGAGGAAGCCTGTGTTGATAAGTGGATCAGAGCGACACAAACAAACACCGGATGAGCAGCTGATGAAGACAGGAGCCGAGAGCAGAGGGAGGAAGCGCTGGGGAAGAGAGAGATGTAGAGTGTCAGAGGGGGTGGCCAGTAGCGATGAGAGTTGCGCGGGGAGGAGTAGTGCGACTGGGGAGAAACAGAGGGAGGGAGACTGAGGGGAAGGTTAAGGTTTGGCGGACAGATAATCGTGAGTGACAGGGGTCAGAAAAGTGTATCACTGAAAAAAGGGGAGGACAACAACTGGGATGGAATGGAGGGAGGATTGTTGGAGAGCTTCAATTTCGCCCCTCTCTCCAGCTGTCTGCTTTTTCCTCCAATACCTCTCTCTCCTCTGCCTTTCTATCACATCCTCCACTGAAAGCAAGGGGGAAGTCAAAGGAAATGGGGGCTTTTGAAATGGGGTAATTGAAGTGGACAAAGGGGTGGTGGTGCGGGAGGCGATGTGCTGTAGCGGTTGTGTGTGTGTGTGTGTGTGTGTGTTTGTCTGTGTGTGTGTGTGTGTGTGAGAAAGAGAGAGAGAGAGAGAGAGAGAGAGAGAGAGAGAGAGAGAGAGAGAGAGAGAGAGAGAGAGAGAGAGAGAGAGAGAGAGAGGGAGAGAGAGAGGGAGAGAGAGAGTGGAACCCCAGAACCGGCCGAACAAACACTCCCGGGATCAGACATTAGTGCAGTTCCTTCCATACCGTCCCATTGCACAGTCCCGCGGTCAGACACAGAGCGAACCCAACGTTTCACAGTCCGATAACACAGTAACTGTTTCAGAAACATTTCGAATCTCCCTCATCACTACGTCTCTGCCTGTCACCAATCAGCAGTTTATCTGCGTTCCTCAAAAGTGTGAACAGTCTTCGACAGTCTGTCTGTCTCAGAAAAAATAAGTGTGTGTCTCAGGCCAGAGGCAGAAATGTGGATCGAGAGGGAGGAGAGGTAGGGCTTTACAGGGAAGATGAGTTTGCAGTCACTGGGAAAAAACGGTGAGAAACCACACGACCGGCCTATACACACAAGAGACGTACACAGATGTGTAGAGGGATCTTGATTCTGTGTCTGACCCCGGGAGTATTTGATGGGACGGTGTGGAGGGGGTTTCGCTCTGTGTCTGACCGCTGGAGTGTGTGATGGGACGGTGTGTGCGATTATTCACTCTGTGTCTGACTCCGAGAGTTTGTGATGGGACGGTGTGGAGGGAGTTTCGCTCTGTCTCTGACCGCTGGAGAGTGTGATGGGACGGTTTGTGGGATGATTCACTCTGTGTCTGACTCCCGGAGTGTGTGATGGGACGGAGTTGAGGGAGATTCAATCTGTGACAGAGCCCGGGAGAATGTGGTAGTGTGGTGTGGAGGGAGCTTCTCAGTGTGTCTGACCCCCGAAGTATGAAATGAGATTGAGTAGAGGGAGTGTTACTCTGGTGTGAATACATCACACATCTCAATTCCTCATTTGAATTTTTTTCATGACGCTTTTGGAGCAGTTAGAACTACTTCGCCCCATCGTCTGCTCTGAAAATAGGAATAATAGACAGTGGATATGTCTCCTCAGTGTCAAATACGTCCGCGGATAGTCAGACACAGAATGGGAATTCTTTCACACATGCCCATCACACATTCCAGGTGTCAGTTGTAAAGTGAAGATCACTCCGAACCGCCCGGTCACACACACTCGGCGGGTCGAGACAGACTGAAGCTCCTAATGCACTCTCCCATCAAATTATCCTGTTGGCAGACATACAGAGAAGTTCCTAACACACTCTCCCAAAACAAGTCAAGGTCCCAAAACACAGTCCCAGCACATACCAACTGAGCTAGAAAACAGAGTAAAGTTGTTTTCACACCGTCCAATTTCACACTCCCGGGGTCAGACACAGAGTGAATCTCCCTCTTCACTCCCTCTCTCCCTCTCACCAATCACCAGTTTTTCAGCGTTCCCGTAGTCTCCAAAAGTGTATCTGTCTCAGAGATCATAAGTGCGTGTGAGACCAGAGACAGAACAGAGGAAGGTGGGGGAGTGGACAGCGGGCTGTGGACAGGTGGTGAGTTTCCAGTCGTTCTGAGGAAATGTTGTTAAACCACACGACCGGCCTGTACACACAGTGACGTTGAGAGGGTGAGAAGCGAGAGATCGATATCCGGTGGAGATGAGCAGCAGTAACACTAACGTTGATCAAGGAGTTGACCACGATTCTGACCCCGGGAGTGTCTGATGGGGGGGGGGGGCGGGGTGGAGAGTTAGTCACAGTGTCCGACACCTGGAATGTGCAATGGGACTGCTTGGATGGCGATTGTACATGTGTCTCACCTCGGGCGTGTATGATGGGTCGGGTTGGAGGGAAATCCAGTCTATGATTCACCCCAGGAGAGTGTTGTAGGGCGGTGTGGATCAAGCTTCTCAGTGTGTCTGATCACCGAAGTATGAAATGGGATGGAGTGCAGGGAGTGTTACTCTGGTGTGAATATATGACGCATCTCAATTTCTCATTTGAATTTATTTCAGGACGCTTTTGAGCGGTGTCAGAACAAAGCTCCCTCGCCGCATCGTCTGCTCTGAAAAATAGGATCAATAAACAGTGAATCTCTCACCTCAGCGTCAAGTACGTCTGCGGGTACTCAGACACAGAATGGGGATCCCTTCACACCGGCCCATCACACATTCCAGGCAACAGTTGTAAAGTGAAGTTCACACCGTACCGTCTGATCACACAGACTCGGCGGGTAGAGACAGACTGAACCTCCCTATGCACTCTCCCATAATTTTTTCCTGTTGGCAGACATATAGAGATATTCCTAACACACTCTGCCAAAACACATTCCCGGGATCAGACACAGAGTCCAGATCCCAAAACACAGTCCCAGCACATACTAACTGAGTTAGAAAACGGAGTAAAGTAGCTTCCACACGCCCAATTTCACACTCGCGGGGTCAGACACAGAGTGAATCTCCCTCTTCAATCCCTCTCTCCCTCTCACCAATCACCAGTTTTTCAGCGTTCCAGTAGCCTCCAACAGCGCGTCTGTCTGAGAGATAATAAGTGCGTGTGAGACCAGAGACAGAACAGAAGAGGGTGGGGGAGTGGAAACAGGGCTTTCGACAGGTGGTGAGTTTCCAGTCACTGGGAGGAAATGGTGTGAAACCACACGACCGGCCTATACACACAGAGACGTAGAGAAGCAGAGAAGCGAGAAATCGATATCCGCTGAACGTGAGCAGCAGTAACTCCAACGTTGTGCAAGGAGTTGACCACGTGTCTGACCCCGGGAGTGTCTGATTGAACGGTATAGAACATAGAACAGGAAACGATACAGCACAGTACTGGCCATTCGCCCCACGATGTTGGGCCGACAGTTATACCCTGCTCCCATGTAATACCCAAACTTAAATTCCCCCATATAGCTGTCTAGTAGTCTGTTAAATTTCACTAGAGTATGTGTCTCCACCACAGACTCAGGCAGTGCATTCCACGCACCAGCCACTCTCTGAGTGAAAAACCTTCATCTAATCTCTCCCCTGAACTTAAAGCCGCTTCCTCTTGTATTGAGGAGTGGTGTCTTGAGGAAAAGGCGCTGGCTATCCACTCTATCTTTTCATCTGAATATCTTGTGCACCTCTAACATGTCTCCTCCCATACTACTTCTGTCCAGAGAGTAAAGCCCTAGCTCCCTTAATCTCTGCTCATAATGCATACTCTCTAAACCAGGCAGCATTCTGGTAAATCTCCTTTGCACACTTTCCAGTGCTTCCACATCCTTCTTATAGTGAAGCGACCAGAACTGGACACAGTACTCCAAGTGTGGGCTAACCTGTGTTTTACAGAGCTGCATCAATAAGCCGCGACTCTTAAACTCTGCCCCTCGGCTTATGAATACTAACACTCTATTGGCTGCCTTAACTACACTATCTACCCGTGAGGCAACTTCCAGGATTCTGTGGACATGTACCCCGAGATCCCTCAGGTCCTCCACACTTCCATGTATCCTGCCATTTGCTTTCTATCCTGCCTTGGGGTATTTCCTTCCAAAGTGTACCGCCTCACACTTCTACGGGTTGAATTCTATTTTGCCACTTCTCAGCCCAGTTCAGCATCCTACCAATGTTTCTCTGCAATCTTCGGGATTTCGCTACACTGTCCGCAACACGACCATCATTTTATGTCGTCTGCAAACTTGCCAACCAGCCCTTCTACCCCAACATTAGGTCGTTAATAAAATCACACAATGCAGAAGTCGCAGAAACGATCCCAGCGGGTCAGCACTCATCACAGCCTTCCAATCCGACTGTACAACTACTCCACAACACAGTGCTTTCTGCAGCCAAGCCAATTCAGAATCTACCTTGACAAACCTCCCTTGCTCCTATGCCTTCTGAATTTCAGAATAAGCCTACCGTGTAGAAACCTGGGAAATGCCCTACTAAAATTCATGCAGTTTTGTCAACCACTGCTCTGCCCTCATCTATATGCCTGGTCGCCACCTTAAATAACTCTATGAGCCTTGTGAGACACGACCTGCCCTTCGCAAAGCCATGCTGACTGTCCCTGATCAGACCATGATTCTCTAAATGCCCATAGATCCTATCTGTTAGAATATTTTCCTACAGCTTTCCCACCACAGACACAAGGCTCACTGGGCTATAATTACCCGGACTATCCCTACTAACCTATTTGAAGAAGGGGACAACATGTGTCTCCCTGCAATCCTGCGGTACCAATCCCGTGGACAACGAGGACATAAAGATCGTAGCCAAAGGTTCTGGGATGTTTTCCATCGTCTCATGGAGCAGCTTGGCGACTGTTCCTTCAGGCCCCGGGGAATTATCCACTCTAAATTATTCTAACAACTCCAACGCCTACTCTCCCTTATTATCAACATGCTCCAGAACATCAAACTCAGTCATATTGTCCATACGGAAAAAGTTATTTAATATTAGTGAATACAGAAGACAAGTAACTATTGAGGACATCGCTCTATTCCACACAACCGCCAGACACATCTTCCCACCTTTATCTGTCGTCAATCCTATCTTTAGTCCTCTCAATTTTTTGTTCTTCACATAATTCAAGAATTCCTTGGCGTTTTGCTTTACCCTTCTCGCCAAGGCCTTCTCATACCCTCTTCTTGCTCTCCTCAGTTCCTTCCTAAGCTCCATTCTTGCGACCCAATATTCCTCAATAGGCCCATCTGATCCTTGATTCTTCAACCTCATGTATGCTGCCTACTTCCACCTGACTAGATTCTCCACCGCACTCGTCCCCATCGTGCCTTCACTCAACCATTCCTCACAGGAATAAATTTAACCCTGATATCCTGCAAGACATCCCTAAACATCGATCAAATGTCTGTAGTACATTTCACTACAGAAACATCATCCCAATTCACACATGCATGTTCTAAATTTATAGCCTCATAAACTGTCGATCCCCTCTTAACAATGTTCTCCGCCCTCTCTGTTTTTACGGTTTTCCATGTGTCAAATGGAGGCAAACTCTCCGTCTGAAACCGGTAGAGTGTAATGGGACGTCGTGGGGGGAGGAGCACCATGTGTCTGACACCGGAAGTGTGTGATGTGATGGTGTGTAAGTTTCTTCACCATGTGTTTGACACCGGGAATATGTGATAAGATGGTAAGTCGTGAGGTACAATGCTTGACTGACCCCGGGAGTGTGTACTGGGACGGTGTGGAGGGAGCTTCGCTCTGTATCTACCCCCGGGAGCATCTGATTGTTTCGCTATGTGTCTGACCTGGGTACTGTGTGATGGAAGGGATTGGAGGGAGATTAATTCTGTGTCTGATTCTGGGAGTGTGTGATGGAGCGGTGTGGATTAAGCTGCTCTGTGTGTCCAGCACACGAATTATGAAATAGGATGTACTGGATGGAGCTTCTGTCTGGTATGTACGTAAGTTCTGTGCGGCTCACACATACCTCTTCCTTTTTTGAAAGTTTTAAAAGACGCTTTGAAAGAGAGTTAGAAGAATGCTGACACGCCCCATCGTCTTTTCTGGAAAATAGGACTCTCTCCACATCGTTCATTAGATCCGCTGGTAGTCAGACACAGAATGGGGATCGTTTCACAACGACCCTTCACGCATTCCCGGCGTCAGCTGTAAAGAGAAGATCCCTCCGAACCGCCCGATCACAGAGACTCTGCGGTTTAGAGACAGAGTGAATCTCCCTCTGCACTCTCCCCTCAAGTAGTCCTGTTGACAGACTTAAAGAGAAATTCCTGAAACACTCTCCCAAAACACACACCCGGGATCAGAATTAGAGCCGAGATCTCAAAGCACAGTCTGAGCACAAACAAACAGCGTTAGACTCTGAGTGAAGTTGCTTTCACACCGTTCAATTTCACACTCCCGGGGTCAGACACAGAGTGTAGCTCCCACCGCAGCGTCCAATCACACACTCCCGGGGGTCAGACATAGAGTGTAGCTCACCCCACACCGTCCCATCACACAACCCCCGGTTCGAGCTCGGAGTGAAGCTCTCTCCGCACAGTTCACACACACCCAGCCCACCCACCCCCGAGATCAGACACAGAGAGAAGCTTCGTACACACCGTCCCATCTCACTCTCCCGTGGTTAGACTCGGAGTGATGCTACCTCCACATCATCCTCTCGCACAGTCCCGGGGTCCGACAAAGACTGAAGCTCCTGTCACACACTCTCGGGGTCAGACAAAGTGTGAAATTCCGTCCCATCACTCATTCCCGGGGTCAGAAACAAAGTGAAGCTCCATCGACTCCGTCCCATTAGACAGCCCCCGGGTCAGGCGCAGTGTGACTCTCCCTCGACACCGTTCCATCACACACTCCCGGGGTCAGACCCAGAGTGAATCTCCCTCTACTCCGTCCCAACGCACTCTGCCGGGGTCAGACCCAGAGTGAATCTCCCTCCAAACCGTCCCATCACACACTCCCGGGGTCAGACCCAGAGTGAATCTGCCGCCTCACAGTCCCATAACACAGCAACGGTTTCAGAAAGAGAGCGAATCACCCCTACCCCCGTTACTCCCTCTCTCCCCTCTCACCTATCACAAGCACTTCAGCGTTCCAGTAGTCTCCAAAGGTGTGCCTGTTCTAGAGATAATTAATGTGTGTGAGACCAGAGGTAGAACTGTGGGGGGGGGGGGGGTGGAGAGTGGGGAGGGAGAAGCCCTGAGAAGGGGTGAATTTGAAGTCACTGGGAGAAAAGGGCGTGAAGCCACACGACCGGCCTGTCCTTGCAGAGACGCAGAGACCATGAGAACTGAGAGATGGATATCCGGTAGAAATGAGCAGTCAGAACACCAACGGTGTCCGTGGAGTTTGAACCTGTGTCTGACACCGGGAGTGTGTGATGGGACGGTGTGGAGGGAGATTCCTCTGTGTCTGACACCGGGATTGTCTGTTGGGACGGTGTGGATGCAGATTCACTCTGTGTCTGACACCGGGACTGTGTGATGGGACGGTGCGGAGGGAGATTCACTCTGTGTCTGACCCCGGGAGTGTGAGATGGGATGGTGTGTAGGGAGATTCACTCTGTATCTGACCCCGGGAGTGTGTGATGGGATAGTGTGGAGGGAGATTCACTCAGTGTGTGACCCAGGGAGTGTGTGATGGAATGGTGTGGAGGGAGATTCACTCTGTGTCTGACATCGGGAGTGTGTGATGTGATGGTGCGGAGGGAGATTCACTCAGTGTCTGACGCCAGGAGTGTGTGATGGGACGGTGTGGAGGGAGATTCACTCTGTGTCTGACCCGGAGTGTGTGACGGGACGGTGGGGACGGAGATTCACTCTGTCTGAAACCGTGAGTGCTTAATGGGACGGTGTGGAGGGATATTAACTCTGTGTTTGACCCCGCGAGTGCTTGATGGGACGGTGTCGAGGGAATTTTACTCTTTGTTTGACCCCGGGAGTGCTTGATGTGACGGTGTGGTGGGAATTTCACTCTGTGTCTGACCCCGGGAGTGTGTGTTATGGGACTCTATGGAGGGAGATTCACTCTGTGTCTGAACTTGGGAGTTTGTGATGGGATGGTGTGGAAGCAACCACTCAGAGTCTAACGATGTTTGTATGTGCTCGGACTGTGCTTTCAGATCTTGACTCTAATTTTGATCCCGGAAATTTGTTTTGGGAGAGTGTTTCGGGAATTTCTCTTTAATTCTCTCAACTGGACTATTTGATGGTGGAGTGCAAAGGAAGATTCACTCTGTCTCTAAACCGCAGAGTCTCTGTGATCGGGCGGTTCAGAGTGATCTTCTCTACAACTGACGCCGTGAATGCGTGAAGGGCCGTTGTGAAGGATCCCCATTCTGTGTCTGACTACCGGCGGATGTAATGGACGATGTGGAGAGAGTCCTATTTTCCAGAAAAGTCGATGGGGCGAGGCAGCATTCTTCTAACTCTCTCTCAAAGCGTCTTGAAATACTTTCGAAAGAGGAAGAGGTATGTGTCAGCCACACAGAACGTACGTCGATACCAGACTGAAGCTCCCTCTACTACATCTTATTTCGGGTGTTAGATACACAGATCAGCTCCTTCCACACCGTCCCATCACACACTCCGAGTGTCTGTCACAGGGAGAAGCTCCCTACACTCGGTCCTATCACACACCCGCGGGGTCGGACACGCAGGGAATCACCCTCTACAACGCCTTATCGCACACCCCCCTGGATCAGACACAGAATTAATCTCCGTCCGCACTGTCCCTTCATATACTACCAGGTTTTGATTCAGAGTGAATCTCCGTCTACACCGTCCCTTCACACACTCCCGGGGTCAGACACATGGCGAAACTCACTCCACACCGTAAAATCAGATATTCCCGGGGTTAGACACAGAGTAAATCGCCCTGCACACCGTCCCATCACACACTCCCTGGGTCAGTCACATATTAAAGCTCTATCCGCACCTCCTCAGCACACATTCCTGAGATAAGACATATGGTGAATCTCCCTCCGTACCGTCCCATCGTCACGTTCCATGTCAGACACAGGGTCAATCACCCTCAATCCGGACACCTCACACATTACTGTGGTCAGATACAAAGGGATTCTCCCTCCACACCGTCCCATCACACACTCCCGGGGTCAGACACAGAGTGATGCTCCCCCCATACCGTTCCATCACACACTCCCGTTGTCAGACAAGCGTTGCACCTCTCGCCTTACCGTCGTATCGCATACTCCCGGGGTTACACACATGGTGAAGATCCCTACACACCGTCTCATCACACACTCCCGGGGTTACACACATGGTGAAGATCCCTACACACCGTCTCATCACACACTCCCGGGGTTACACACATGGTGAAGATCCCTACACACCGTCCCCTCACATACTCCCGGGGTTACACACATGGTGAAGATCCCTACACACCGTCCCATCACACACTCCCGGGGTTACACACATGGTGAAGATCCCTACACACCGTCTCATCACATACTCCCGGGGTTACACACATGGTGAAGATCCCTACACACCGTCTCATCACACACTCCCGGGGTTACACACATGGTGAAGATCCCTACACACCGTCCCCTCACACACTCCCGGGGTTACACACATGGTGAAGATTCCTACACACCGTCTCATCACACACTCCCGGGGTTACACACATGGTGAAGATCCCTACACACCGTCTCATCGCACACTCCCGGGGTCAGACACATGGTGGATCTCCCTCCAAGCCGTCCTGTTACACACTTCCGGTTTTAGACAGGGAGTTTAAGTGCCTCCATTTGCCTCATGGAAAACGGTAAAAAAACAGAGAGGATAGAGAATATTTTAAGTAGGGAGAGACAGATTATGAGGTTATAAATTTAGAACATGCGTATGTGAATTAGGAAGATGTTTCTGTAGGGAAATATGCTATGGATATTTGTTCGATGTTTAGGGATCTCTTGCTGGATATTAGGGTTAGATTTGTTCCAGTGAGGAAGATAAAGAATGGAAGAGTGAAGCACGATGGTGACAAGTGCGGAGGAGAATCTGGTCAGTTGGAAGTAGGCAGCATACAAGAGGTTTAGGAAGCAAGGATCAGATGGGTCAATTGAGGAATATTGGATAGCAAGGAAGCTTAGGAAGGAACAGAGGAGACCAAGAAGAGGGTATGAGAAGGCCTTGGCGAGAAAGATAAAGGAAATGCAAAGCAATTCAATAATTCTGAGAAGAACAAAAAAAAATGAGAGGAGTGAAGATAGGTCTGATTAGAGACACGTGGGATAATGTGCCTGGAGACTGTGGAATAGAGCGAGGTCATTAATAATTACTTGTCTCCAGTATTCACTAATCTGAGAGAACTTTTTCCGTTGAGGACAATATGAGTGAGGTTGATATTCTGGAGCACGTTGATATTAAGGGAGAGTAGGGGTTGGAGTTGTTAGAATAATTTAGTGGGGGTAATTCCCCGGGGCCTGAAGGAATAGTCCCCAGGCTGCTCCACCAGTCGATGGAAAACATTCCTGAGCCTCTGGCTACGATCATTTTTTCCTCGTTGTCCACGGGAATGGTACCGCAGGATTGCAGGGAGAAGCATGTTGTCCCCTTCTTCAAATAGGTTAGTAGGTATAGTCCGGGTAATTATAGACCACTGACCCTTACGTCTGTGGTGTGAAAGCTGATGGAACAGATTCTTACAGATAGGATCAATGGGCATTTAAAGACTCAGGTCGTGTCTAACAAGGCTGATAGAGTTCCTTAATGAGGTGACCAGGCATATAGATGAGGGCCGCGTAAGGGATGTAAAATTTACATGGATTTAAGTAATCATTTTACAAGGTTCTACACGGTAGGCTTATTCTGAAAGTCAGAAGGCATGGGGTCAAGGGAGGTTTCTCAAGGTAGATTCTGAATTTGCTTGGCTGCAGAAAGCAGTGTGTTGTTGGACAGGTGTACATTCAGATTGGAAGGCTGTGACGAGTGGAGACCCGGAGGGAACGGTTCTGGGACTTCTACATTGCGTGATTTTATTAACGACCTAATGTTGGGTTCGAAGTGCTGGTTGGCAAGTTTGCAGACAACACAAAGTTTGGTGGTGTTGCGGACAGTGTAGAAAAATCCCGAAGATTGCAGAGACATTGATAGGATGCTGAACTGGGCTGAGCAGTGGCACATAGAATTCAACCGGAGAATTGTGATGTGGTACACTTTGGAAGGACATACTCCAATGCAAAGAAGAAAGTAAATGGCAGGATACAAGGAAGTGTGGAGGAGCAGAGGGATCTTGGGCTACATGTCCACAGATCCCTGAATGTTGCCTCACAGGTAGATAGGGTAGTTTAGAAAGCTGATGGGGTGTTAGCTTTCATAAGTTTGGGGATAGAGTTTAATAGACGCGTTGCAATGATGCAGCTCTATAAAACTCTGGTTAGGCCACACTTGGCGTACTGTGTCCAGTTCAGGTCGCATCACTCCAGGAAGGACGTGAAAACATCGGAAAGGGTACAGAGGAGATTTACTAGGATGGTTCCTGGTTTGAAGTGTATGCATTATGATCTTAGATTAAGGGAACTAGTGCTTTACTCTCTAGAGAGAACGAAGATGAGAGGAGGCTTGTTAGAGGTGTACAAGATATTAAGAGGGAAAGATAGAGTGGATAGCCAGCGGTCTTTCCCCAGGACATCACTGCTAAAATACAAGAGGACATGGCTTTAAGTTAAGGGCAGCAAAGTTCAAGGAGGGTATAAGAGGAAGGATTTTTACTCAGAGCGTGGTTGTTGCGTGAAATGCACTGCCTGAGTCAGTGGTGGAGGCAGATACTCTGGTGAAATTTAAGAGATTTCTAGACAGGTATATGGAGTAATTTAATGAGAGGTTATGGGGGTTCCTGGACGCAGTGTTTAAGGGTCGGCACAACGTTGTGCGCCGTAGGGCCTGTGCTGTGTTGCACTATTCTATGTTCTATGGAGTAACATTGCCATACAAGTTTCAGAGACTACTAAACAGTTATTTGGAGACATTTACGGTGGGTGGTTACATGGGAGGCAGGGTTTGAGGTTCGGCACAACGTTGTGGGCCGAAAGCCTGTAATGTGCGGTATTGTTTACTGTTCAATGAGCTATACCGACCCATCTCACACTATCTAGTTCAGACACATAGTCAAGGTCCCTGCACACTGTTGTTGCTACAGCTGCAAACTTCCACCGTGTACCGATTTCTCGGCTCTCAGCTTCTGCACGTATCTGTGTGGACAGGCCGGTAGTGTGGTTTCACACCATATCCTCCCAGTGACTGCAAACTCACCAGCTGTCCACAGCCCTCTTTACACTCCCCCACCTACCTCTGCTCTACATCTGGTCTCGGACAAACTTATTATGTCTGAGACAGACAAACTGTTGGAGCTACAGGATCCCTGAAAAACTGGTGATCGGTGAGAGAGAGCGAGGGAGACTGTTTTCTAGCGCAGTGCGCCTGTTATGGGAATGTGTATTCGAATCATGACTCTGTGACTGATCACGGGAATGTGCATTGGTAGAGTGTGTTAGGAACTTCTCTGTATGTCTGGCAAACAGGATAATTTGATGGGAGAGTGCTTTATGAGCTACCCTCTGTCTCTATCCGCCGAGTCAGTATAATCGGTTGGTTCGGTGTGATCTTCACATTACTCCTGACGCCTGGAATGTGTGGTGCGCATGTGTAAAAGGAACCCCATTCTGTGCCTGATTACCCGCGCATGTAATTGACACTAAGGAGACAGTTTCACTGTTTTTTGTCCCAATTGTTCAGAGCAGGGTGAAACAACTGTGTTCTAAATCTACTCCAAAGCGTCTTGAAATAAACTCAAGTGAGGAATTGAGATGTGTGATATCTTCCCAACAGAGTACGACTCCGTCCACTCCATCCCATTTCATACTTTGACGGTCAGAAACACTGAGAAACTTTCTCCACAACGTCCTACCACATTTTACCGGGGTCAGCCACAGAGTGAATCTCCCTCCACAAAGTCTCATCACACTCTCCAGGGGTCAGAGAGAGAGTGAATCTCCCTCCACACTGTCCCATCACACACTCCCGGGGTCAAGCTCGGAGTGAATCTCCCTCCACACCGTCCCATCACACGCTGTCGGGTCAGACACAGAGTGAATCTCCCGCCACACCGCCCCATCACACGCCCCGGGTCAGACACAGAGTAAATCTCCGTCCACACCGCCCCATCACACGCTCCCGGGGACAGGCACAGAGTGAATCTCCCGCCGCACTGTCCCATCACACACTCCCGGGGTCAAGCTCGGAGTGAATCTCCCTCCACACCGTCCCATCACACGCTCCCGGGTCAGACACAGAGTGAATCTCCGTCCACACCGCCCCATCACACGCTAGCCGGGTCAGACACAGAGTGAATCTCTCTCCACACCATCCCATCACACACTCCCGATGTCAGACACAGAGTGAATCTCCGTCTATACCGCCCATCACAGGCTCCCGGGTCAGACACAGAGTGAATCTCCCTCCACACCGTCCCATCACACGCTCCCGGGTCAGACACAGATTGAATCTCCGTCCACACCGCCCCATCACACGCTCCCGTGTCAGACACAGAGTGAATCTCCGTCCACACCGTCCCATCACACACTCCCAGTGTCAGACACAGAGTGAATCTCCCTCCGCACCGTCACATCGCACACTCCCGGGGTCAGACACAGAGTGAATCTCCCTCCATACAGTCCCATCACACAGTCACGGTGTCAGACACAGAGTGAATCTCCCTCCACACCGTCCCGTCACACACTCCCGGCGTCAGACACAGAGTGAATCTCCCTCCGCACCGTCACATCGCACACTCCCGGGGTCAGACACAGAGTGAATCTACCTCCACACCGTCCCATCACACACTCCCGGCGTCTGACACAGAGTGAATCTCCGTCCACAACGCCCCATCACACGCTCCCGGGTCAGACAAAGAGTGAATCTCCATCCACACCGTCCCATCACTCACTCCCAGTGTCAGACATAGAGTGAATCTCCCTCTACACCGCCCCATCACACACTCCTGGGGACAGACACAGAGTGAATCTCCCGCCACACCGTCCCATCACACACTCCCGGGGTCAGACACAGAGTGAATCTCCCTCCACACCGACCCATCACACACTCCCGGGGTCAGACACAGAGTGAATCTCCCTCCACACCGTCCCATCACACACTCCCGGGGTCAGACACAGAGTGAATCTGCTTCCACACTGTCCCATCACACACTCCCGGAGTCAGACACAGAGTGAATCGCCCGCCACACCGTCCCATCACACACTCCCGGGGTCAGACACAGAGTGAAGCTCCCTCCATTCCGTCCCCACACACTCTCCCGGTGTCCAGCTCGGAGTCAACCTTCCTGAACACCGTCCACACACACATTCCCGGTATCAGACAGAGAGTGATGTTTCCTCCACACCGTCCCGTTTCAGTCTACCGGGTTCAGACACAGAATGAATCTCATTCCATTCCACCCCATTGCACAGACCCGCGGTCAGGCTCAGAGTGAAGATTCCTCCACACCGTCCCGTCACACAGTCCCGGGGTCAGACACATGTTAAAGATCCCTTCTCACCGTTGGCGTCACTTCTGCTCAGTGCCACGGATATCAATCTCTCTGTTCTCAACTTTTCTACGTCTCTGTGTGTACAGGCCTGTCGTGTGGTTTTTCACCCCTTTGTCCCACTGATTGCAAACTCACCCTCTCCCCTCCCGCTCCAGCCACTGCTCTGCCTCTGGTCTCACACACACTTATTACCTCTGATGCAGAGACACCGTTGGAGACTGTTCACTTTGTTGAGGAACGATGCAAAACTGCTGCTCTGGTGAGAGGCAGAGAGGGAGTGAAGAGGGAGATTCGATCTGTTTCTGAATCTGTTGTTCTGTTATCGGGCTGTGAGACGGCAGATTAGCCGTGTGCATGACCCAGGGAATGTGTGCTGGGGCTGTGTGGACGGAGCTTCATTGCTTCTGACTCCAGGGTGGGAGGTGTGAACGCGCGCAGGAGAGCTTCACTCCGCATCTGACCCAGAAAGTCTGTGATGGAACAATGTTTTGGGAGCTTGTCTCGATGTCTGACCGCGAGGCTGTGTAATGGGACGGATTAGAGGGAGCTTCACTGTGTGTCTGACGCCGGGAGTGTGTGACGGGACGGTGTGGAGGGAGATTCACTCTGTGTCTGACACCGTGACTGTGTGATGGGACTGTATGGAGGGAGATTCACTCTGTGTCTGACCCCGGGAGAGTGTAATGGGACGGATTAGAGGGAGCTTCACTGTGTGTCTGACGCCGGGAGTGTGTGACGGGACGGTGTGGAGGGAGATTCACTCTGTGTCTGACCCCGGGAGTGTGTCATGGGACGGTGTGGAGGGAGCTCCACTCTGTTTTCTAGCGCAATAGGTATGTGCTGTGACTCTGTTTTTTAGGATATGACTCCCGGGCTGATCTCGGATGGGTGACTGCTTTGGATACTTTTATGTATGTCTGCAAACAGGACTGTTGGATAGGAGAGTGGGATGAGATCTTCACTCTGTCTATAAACCGCCGAGTCTGTGAAATCGGACTGTTCTGAGTAATCTTCTCTTTACAACCGAAGCCGTAAATATGTGATGGGCCGGTGGAAACGTTTCCCTTTTCTCTGTCTGACTACCGGCGGATGTAATGGACTGTGTGTAGAGAGATTCAGTGTTCACTGGTCCTACTTTCCAGAGCAGACGATGGGGCGAAGCAGCATTGTTCTAATTCTGTTTCAAAGAGTCTTAAGAGGAAACGATATGTGTTGCAGATACACACCAGAGTGAATCTCCCTCTGTACTGTCCAATTACACATTTCCGTGGTCATACACAGGGTGTAACTCCGCCGGTGTCAGGCACATGTTGAATCTCCCACCAAACCGCCCCATCACAAACTCCTGGGGTCAGACACATGGTGAATCACTTTCTACATCGCCCCATTACACACTCCCGGGATCAGACACAGAATATAGTCCCTGCACACTGTCGCATTACACACTCCTGGGGTCAGACACAGAATAAAGCTCCCTCCACACCGTCGCATAACACACTTCCGTGGTCAGTCCCACTGAGAAACACCCTGCACACCGTCCATCACACACTCCTGGGGTTTAGACACAAAGTGAATCTGCCTTTACACCGTTGCATGACACACGCCCTGGTCAGATAGAGTTTAACACCCTCGAATTTGCTCATTGAACAGGATAGAATCAGAGGGTGGTACCGACAGACTTTACGGAGGCAAATGCTCTCCCCTTCTTCAATTGGTTAGTAGGATATTATAGACCAGTGAGTCTGACGTCTGATGTTGGAAAGTTGTTGGAAAGGATTCATAGGGAAAGAATCTATGGGCATTTAGAGAAACATGCTCTGATCAGGGACAGGCAGCATGGCTTTGGGAAGGGCGGGACGTATCGTACAGGCCTGGTAGAGTTCTTTATGGAGGTGACCAGGCATATAGATGAGGGTAGTGCTGTGGATGTATTTCTACGCGTGTTCTAGTAAGGAATTTTACAAGATTCCGCTATGCAGGCATATTCAGAAAGTCAGAAGGCATAGGATCCAGATACTTTTGGCCAGGCGAATTCAGAATTGGGTTGCCTGCAGAAGGCAGGGGGTCGTGGTGGGGGGGGGAGTACATTCAAACTGCAGGGTTGTGGCTACTTTTGTCCCACAAGGATCGGTTCTGGAACCCCTACTTTTCGTGATTTTATTAACAAAGTAATGTGGGGGTAGAAGGTTTGGTTGGCAAGTTTGCAGACGACACAAATCTTGGTGGTGTTGTAGATAGTGTACAGGATTGTCGAAGAATGCAGAGAGACATTGATAGGATGCTGAAGTGGGCTGAGAAGTGTCAGATGGAGTTCAACACGGAGAAGTGTGAGGTGGTACACTTTAGAAGGACAAACTCCAAGGCAGAGTACAAAGTAAATGGCAGGATAATTGGTAGTGTGGAGGAGCAGAGGGATCGGGGGTACCTGTCCAAAGAACCCTGAAAGTCGCCTCACATGTAGATAGGGTAGTTAAGGCAGCTTCTGGGGTGTTAGCTTTCATAAGCTGAGGGACAGACTTTAAAGGAACGGGAAGTCAGCCCACACTTGGAGTACTGTGTCCAGTTCTGGTTGCCTCACTATAGGAAGCATTGGAAAGGGTACAAATGATTTTTACCAGGTTGCAGCATGGTTTAGAGAGTGTGAATTATGATCAGAGTTTAAGGGAGCATGTCTTTACTATCTGGAGAGAAGGAGACATGAGAGACGTATACAAGATATTTAGAGAAATAGATAGAGAGTCCAGCCAGCTTCTCTTCCCCAGCCATCACTTCTCAATACAAGAGGAAATGGCTTTAAGGTAAGGGGTGGAAAGTTCAACGAAGAGATTAGAGGAATGGCTTTTACCCAGGGAGTGGTTGATGAGTGGAATTCACTACGTGATTCCGTGGTTGAGGCAGATACACAAGTGAAAATTAAGAGACTACTAGACAGGCATATGGAGGAATTTACGTTGTGGGTTTATACGGGAGGCAGGATATAATGGTCGGCAAAACATTGTGGGCAGACGGGCCAATAATGTGCCGCATCATTCTCTGTTCTATGTTCTATACCGTCCAATTACGCACTCCCGAGGTCAGACAAGTGGTCAACTCCTTGCACAACGTTGGAGTTACTGCTGCTCACTTTCGCCGGATATCGATCTCTCGCTTCTCAGCTTCTCTACGTCTCTGTGTGCACAGACCGGTCGTGTGGTTTCACATCATTTCCTCCCAGTGACTGGAAACTCACCACCTGTCTACAGCCCTCTTTTCACTCCCCCTCCCTCCTCTGTTTTGCACCTGGTCTCACACAAACTTATTATCTCTCAGACAGACACCCTGTTGGAGTGTACAGGAACGTTGAAAAACTCTGGTGATTGCTGAGAGGGAGAGAGGGAGTGAAGAGGGAATCTGTTTTCTCGCGCAGTTAGTCTGTGCTGGGACTGTGCTTCGGGATCTTGACTCTGTGTCTGATCCCGGCAATGTGTTTTGGGAGAGTGTGTTAGGAACTTCTCTGTATGTCTGCCAACAGGATAATTTTGTGTAAGAGTGCATTAGGAGCTTCGGTCTGTCTCTACCCGCCGTGTGCGTGTGATCAGGCGGTTCGCACTGATCTTCACTTTACACCTGACGCCTGGAATGTGTGGTGGGCATGTGTGAAAGGATTCCCACTCTGTGTCTGATTACCCCTGGATGTAATTGACGCTGAGGAGACAGCTACACTGTTTCATCTTACTATGTTTCAGAGCAGACAATGGGGCGAAGCAGCTTTGTTCTAACTCTGGTCCAAAGCGTCTCGGAATAAATTCAAATAAGGAAGTGAAATGTGTGATGTATTCACACCAGAGTAACACTCCCTCCACTCCATCTCATTTCATACATCTGGGGTCATACAGACTGAGAAGCTACCTCCACACCGTCCTACCACATTCTCCTGGGTTCAGTCACAGTCTGAATTTCCCTCCACACCGTCCCATCACAACCTCCCAGAGTCAGAGATAGAGTGATTATCCCTGCACACGGACCCGTCACACACTCACGTTGTCAGACACAGGCTGAAGCTCCCTCCACACCGTCCCATCACACCCTCCCGTGTTCAGAAACAGACTGAGGTTGGCTACACTCTGTCCCATCTCACACTCGCGTGGTCAGACACGGACTGAATGTCCTCTCACACCGTCCCATCACACTCTCCCGGGATCAGACACAGAGTGAAGCTAACTCCACACCAACCCATCACACAATCCCGTCATATGGTTATATGATTATATGAGTGATAGGACGATGTGGCGGGAGCTTCTCCTTGTGTCTGACCGCGGGTGTGTGTGACGGGACAGTGTGGAGGGAGAATCACTCTTTGCCTGATCCCGGGGGTCGGGGATAATGGGTGACGCGATGGTGTGGAGGGAGCTTCACTCTGTGTCTGATCCCGGGAGTGTGAGATTGGACGGTGTGGAAACAATTTTACTCTGTGTCTAACGCAATTACTATGTGTTGGAACTGTGTTTTGGGATCTTGACTCTGCGTCTGATCCCGGTAATGTGTTTTGGAAAGTTCACTGCCTGTCTGCCAACAGGACTATTTGATGGGAGAGTGAAGGGAAGGCTTCACACTTTCTGTAAACCGCCGATTCGGTGTGATCGGACGGTTCGGACGGACGCTCACTTTACTACTGACGAGGTGAATGTGTGATAGGCAGGTATGAAAGGATCCCCATTCTGTGTCTGACTACGGGCGGATTTAATGGACTGTGTGGAGAGAGATTCACTGATCATTGGCCCTATTTTCCAGAGCAGACGATGGGACGAAGCAACATTGTTCCAAAACTGTCTGAATGTGAAAGAAATTCAAAAGAGGAAAACGGGTGTGTAATGTATCCAGACAAGAGTGAAGCCCCTTCCACTCCAACCAATGATATTCTTTGGGGTCAGAAGCACAGAGTAGCTCTCTGCAGGCCGTCCCATCAGACATTCCCGGGGTCAGACATATGGTGAAACCCCTTCCACACCTCCCAATCACATACACCCGAGGTCAATCACAGAGTGAAACTCCCTGCAAAACGTCACATCACACAATCCTGCAGTCAGACACAGGGTATGCCTATCTCCACACCGTCCTATTACACACTTCCCAGGTCTTGCACTGGGTGTAGCTCCCTCCGTACTGTCGTATTATTCTCTCCCGGGATCAGGCATATGCTGAATCTCCCTCCACACTGTTCCATCATAAAACCGTGGTGTCAGACACATGTTATATCTCAATCCACACCGCCCCATTTCACACTCCGGGGGTCAGACACTGACTGAAGTCCCTCCACACCGTCCCATCACACACTCCCGGGGTCAGACATAGAGTGAAATTCACTCTGCCTATGAGCTTTATGTCCTTGTTGACCACGGGAACGGTATCGAAAGGATGGAGGCAGGCGAATGCTGTTCCTTTCTTCACAAATATTAGTAGGCATAGTTTGGGTAATCATTGACCAGTGAGCCTGACGTCTGTGGTGGGAAAGCTGTTGGAAAACATTCTTAGATAGACGATCTATGGTCATTTAGAGAATCATGATCTGATCAGGGACAGTCAGCATGTCTTTGCGCAGGGCAGGCAGTGTCTAGGAAGCCTGATGGAGTTCTTTGAGAAGGTTACCAGGCATATAGATGAGGGTCGTGCAGTGCATGTGATCTACATCGATTTTAGTAAGGCATTTGACGAAGTTCCACAGGGTACGGTTATTCAGAAACTCAGAAGACATGGAAGACAGGGAAGTTTGTCGAGGTGGATTCAGAATTGGCTTGGCTGCAGAAAGCAGAGGGTTGTGGTGCAGTGAGTACAGTCGGATTGAAAGATTGTGACCAGTGGTGTCTTGCAAGGATCGGGTTTGGGGAATCTACATTTTGTGCTTTTTTATTAAGAACCTAATGTGGGATAGAGGGTTTGGTTGGCTGGTTTGCAGACGACACAAAGGTCGGTGGTGTTCTGGATAGTGTAGAGGATTGTCGAAGATTGTGGAGAGACATTGATAGGATGCAGAACTGGGCTGAAAAGTGGCAGATGGAGTTCAACCCGGAGAAGTGTGAGGTGGTACATTTTGGAAGGACAAACTCCAAGGCAGAATAGAAAGTAAATGACACGATACTTGGATCTGTGTTGAATCACAGGGATCTGGGGGTAAATGTCCACAGATTTCTGAAAATTGCCTCACAGGTAGATAGTGTAGTTAACAAATCCACTGGAGTGTTAGTTTTCAGAAGCCGAGGGATAGTCGCGGGGTAATGATGCAGCTCTATAAAATTCAGGTTAGGCCACACGTGGAGTACTGTATCCAGTTCTGGGCGCCTCACAATAAGAAGGATGTGGAAGCATTGGAAAGGGTACAAAGGAGATTTACCAGGACGCTGCCTGGTTCAGAGAGTACAGATTATGATCAGACATTAAGGGAGCTTGGGATTTACACTCTGGAGAGAAGGAGGAAGAGAGGAGACGTGATAGCGAGATAGAAGATGTTAATAGGAATAGATAGAATGATCACCCAGCGCCTCTTCCACAGGGCTCCGCTGCTCAATACAAGAGGCTTTAAGGTAAGGGGAGCAAAGTTCAAGGGGCATATTACAGGAAGGTCTTTTACACAGAGAATGGTTGGTGCGTGGAATGCACT
>NW_026781448.1:170000-232500 GCF_030144855.1 Hypanus sabinus | reverse complement strand
TGTACAGCGTCGTTTTGAGGACAGCGGAGTTAGCCGGTAGCAGAGTGAGAGCTTAAGGACTTTGTTTCAGTGGGTTTAGACGGAAACGGGCGAGGCAAAGAAGGTTCAGGTTTCAATTGTTTGAGGAAGGGGGAAGTATGAGTGTGAGGGCAGCTTGCTGTTATCGCTCTCGGATGTGGGAGGTCATGGAGTCTCCGAACTGCAGCTCCTAAGGCACCGTGTTAGGGAACTGGAGCTGCAGCTCCATGACAATCGTCTGGTCAGGGAGAGTGAGGAGTTGAGAGAGAGGAGTTACAGGCCGGTGTCACACCGAGACCACAGGAGGCAGATAGGTGGGTCACGGTTAGGAGGGGAAGGGGAAGGGTAAGGTACTAGAGAGTACCCCGTGGCTGTACCCCTTGACAGTAAGTCCTCCTGTTTGAGTACAGCTTGGCGGGACAGCCGACCTGGGGGAAGCAACAGTGGCCATGCCTCAGGCACAGAATCCGGCCCTGTAGCTCAGCAGGGTATGGTAAGGAATAGGAAGGCAGTAGTTATAGGGTACCCGAGAGTTAGGGGGTCAGATAGGTGATTCTGTGGACCGGATCAGGAAACCCGGATGGTAGTTTGCCTCCCTGGTGCCAGGGTTTGGGATGTTACTGATTGCGTCCAAGATATCCTGAAGTGGGATGGCGAGGAGCCAGATGTCGTGGTACTAATGACATAGGTAGTAAAAGGGAACAGTTCCTGAACGGAGAATACAGGGAGTTGGGAAGGCAGTTGAGAAGAAGGACCACGAATGTAATAATCTCCGGATTACTGCCTGTGCTAAGCGACAGTGAGATTAGGAATGGCATGATGTGGAGGATAAATGCGTGGCTGAGGGATTAGAGCGGGGGCAGCAATTCAAGTTTCTAGATCATTGGGACCATTTATGGGGCAGGTGTGATCTGTACAAAAAAGACTGGTTACAGTTAAATCCTGGGGGATCAATATCCTGGCGGGGAGATTTGTTAATGCTACTGGGGAGACTTTAAACGAGAATGGTTGTGATGTGGGAATCAATTTTAAGAGAATAGGGGAGAGGAGGTTATTTCACAAATAGAGAAAGCTAATAGACAGTGTGTGAGGGAGGATAGGCAGTTGATTGAGAAGGGGAGCGCTCAAAACGAGGATGTAGGGGAGAAGGAAGGAAGAATAATAAAGTTGATCTCGTTGTCAGGGATAAACAGCGAGGAAGAGGTGGAGAGTTTCTTAAATGCATCGATTTTAATGCTAGGAGCATTGTAAGAAAGTTGGATGAGCTTAGAGCACGGATTGATACCTGGAAATATGATGCTGTAGCTAATAGTAAAACATGGCTGCAGGAGGTGTGTGATTGGCAACTGAATATTCCTGGATTTCGTTGCTTCAGGTATGATAGAATCGGAGGGACAAGAGGAGGAGGAGTTGCATTGCTTGTCCGAAAACGTATTACCGCGGTGCTTTGGCAGGATAGATTAGAGGGCTCACTTAAAGGTATAGTAACAGTTATAGGGGTGTATTATAGTCCACCTAATGGGGAGCGAGAATTGGAGGAGTAGATTTGTAAGGAGATAGCAGATATTTGTAGTAAGCACAAGGTTGTGATTGTGGTAGATTTTAATTTTCCGAACATAGACTGGGAGGCCTATTCTGTAAAAGGACTGGATGGTTTGGAGTTTGTAAAATGTGTGCAGGATAGTTTTTTTCCAGCAATGCATAGAAGTACCGACTGAAGAAGGGGCAGTGTTGGATTTCCTGTTAGGAAATGAGATAGGTCAGATTACGAAGGTTAGTGTTGGAGAGCACTTCGGGTGCAGCGCTCACAATAACATTAGATTCAATATAATTATGGAGAAGGATAGGACTGGACCCAGGGTTGAAATGTTTGATTGGAGAAGGACTAACTTTAAGGAGATGCAGAAGTACAGAAGGACTGGGTTGGTACAGTTTGTTTTATGGGAAGGATGTAATAGAGAAATGGAGGTCATTTAAAGGTGAAAATTTTGAGGGTACAGAATCTTTATGTTCCTGTGAGGTTGAAAGGACACGTTGAAAGTTTGAGAGGGCCATGCTTTTCAAGGGATATTGGAAACTTGGTTTGGAAAAAGAGGGAAATCTATAATCAATATCGGCCGCATGGAGTAAATGATGTGTTCGAGGAATATTAAGAATGTAAAAAAGAATCTTAAGAAAAAAATTAGAAAAGCTAAAAGAAGATACGAGGTTGCTTTGGCAAGTAAAGTGAAAATAAATCCGAAGGGTTTCTCCAGTTATAGTAACGGCAAAAAGATAGTGAGGGATGCAATTGGTCCCTTAGAGAATCAGAGTGGACAGCTATGTGTGGAGCCGAAAGAGATGGGGGAGATTTTGAACAATTTATTTTCTCCGGTATTCACTATGGAGAAGTGTATTGAATTGTGTAAGTTAAGGGAAACAAGTAGTGAAGTTATGGAAACTATGTTGATTAAAGAGCAGGAAGTACTGGCACTTTTAAAGAATATAAAAGTGGATAAATCTCCGGGTCCTGACAGGATATTCCGTAGCACCTTGAGGGATGTTGGTGTAGAAATAGAAGGTGCTCTGACAGAAATATTCCAAATGTCAATGGAAACGGGGATTGTGCCGGAGGATTGACGTATTGCTCATGTGGTTCCATTAATTAATAAAGGGTTCTAAGAGTAAACCCAGCAATTATAGGCGTGTCAGTTTGACGTCAGTAGTGGGTACATTAATGGAAAATATACTTAGAAATGGTATATGTAATTATCTGGATAGACAGGGTCTGATTAGGAATAGACAGCATGGATTTGAGCGTCGAAGGTCCTGTTTGACAAATCGTATTGAATTTTTTGAAGAGGTTACTCGGAAAGTTGACGAGGGTAAAGCAGCGGATGTTGTTTAGACAATAGATAGACAATAGACAATAGACAATAGGTGCAGAAGTAGACCATTCGGCTCCTCGAGCCTGCACCTTTTGAGATCATGGCTGATCAACTACTATCAATACCCAGTTCCTGCCTTGTCCCCATATCCCTTGATTCCCCTATCCATAAGATACCTATCTAGCTTGAAAGCATCCAGAGAATTGGCCTTCACTGCCTTCCGAGGCAGTGCATTCCAGACACCCACAACTCTCTGGGAGAAGAAGTTTTTCCTTAACTCTGTCCTAAATGACCTACCCCTTATTCTCAAACCATGCCATCTTGGTACTGGACTCTCCCAGCATTTCGAACATATTTCCTGCCTCTATCTTGTGCAATCCCACAAGAATCTTATATGTTTCAATCAGATCCCCAGTCAATCTCCTAAATTCCAGCGTGTACAAGCACAGTCTCTCTAAACTCTCTCTGCGTAAGACAGTCCAGACATCCAATGAATTAGACTCGTGAATCTACGCTGCACCTCCTCTACAGCCAGGATGTCCTCCCTTAACGCTGGAGAGCAAATCTGTACACAATACTCCAATTCTGGTCTCACCAGGGCTCTGTCCAAATGCAAGAGCATTTCCTTGCTCTTGTACTCAATTCCCTTTGTAATAAAGGCCAACATTCCATTAGCCTTCTTCACTGCCTGCTGCACTTGCTCATTCACCTTCAGTGACTGAAGAACAAGGACTCCTAGATATCTTTGTATTTCTCCCTTACCTAACTCTACACAGTTCAGATAATAATCTGCCTTCCTGTTCTTACTTCCAAAGTGGATAACCTCACACTTATTCACATTAAACGTCATCTGCCAAGTATCTGCCCACTCACCAAGCCTATCCAAGTCACCCTGAATTCTCCTAACATCTTCATCACATGTCACCCTGCCAACCAGCTTAGTATCATCAGCAAATTTGCTGATGTTATTCTCAATGCCTTCATCTAAATCGTTGATGTAAATTATAAACAGGTGTGGTCCCAATACCGAGCCCTGTGGCACCCCACCAGTCACCTCCTGCCATTCCGAGAAACACCCATTCACCACTACCCTTTGCTTTCTATCTGCCAACCGGTTTTCTATTCATGTCAATGTCTTCCCCCCGATGCCCTGAGCGTTGATTTTACCCACCAATCCCCTATGTGGGACCTTATCAAATGCCTTCTGAAAATCGAGGTACACTACATCCACTGGATCTCCCCTGTCTAATTTCCTGGTTACATCCTCGGAAAACACCAACAGATTAGTCAAACATGATTTTCCCTTGGTAAATCCATGCTGGCTCGGCCACATCCTATCACTGCTAACTAGATATGCCACTATTTCATCCTTAATAATGGACTCTAGCATCTTCCCCACCGCCGATGTCAGGCTGACAGGTCGATAGTTCTCTGTTTTCTCCCTCCCTCCTTTTTTTAAAATGTGGGATAACATTTGCCATTCCCCAATCCTCAGGAAATGATCCTGAATCTAAGGAACATTGGAAAATGATTACCAATGCATCCGCAATTTCCAGGGCCACCTCCTTTAGTACCCTAGGATGCAGACCATCTGGATCTGCATGGACCAGTATGGCCTTTGACAAGGATCTGCACGGATGATTAGTTAAGAAGGATAGATCGTTAGGTATTAATATTGAAGAAGTAAAATGGCTTCAACAGTGGCCAGGTGGGAGATGCCAGAGAGTAGTGGCGGATAACTGCTTGTCAGGTTTGAGGCCGGTTACTTGTGGTGTGCCTGAGGGATCTGTATTGGGTGCAATGTAGTTTGTCATATACATTAATTATATGAATGATGGGTGGTAAATTGGATTAGTAAATATGCAGATGATACTAAGGTATGTTGCGTTGTGGATGATGAAGTAGGTTTTCAAAGCTTGCAGAGAGATTTAGGCCAGTTAGAAGAGTGGACTGAGAGAAGGCAGATGGATTTCAATGCTGATAAGTGTGAGGTGCTGCACTTCGGTAGAATAATCCAAATAGGACATACATGGTAAATGGTAGGGCGTTGAAGAATGCAGTAGAATTGAGTGATCTAGAAATAATGGTGCCAAGTTCCCTGAAGGTGGAATCTCATATGGATAGGATGGTGAAGAAAGCTTTTAGAATGCTGGCATTTATAAATCAAAGCATTGAGTATAGGAATTGGGATTTAATGTTAAAATTGTATGAGGCATTGGTGAGGCCGAATTTGGAGTATTGTGTACAGTTCTGGTCACCGAATGATAGGAAAAATATCAACAAAATAGAGTGAGTGCAGAGAAGATTTACTAGAATGTTGCCTGGGTTTCAGCACCTGAGTTACAGGGACAGGCTGAACTAGTCAGGTTTATTATCTTTAGAGCGTTGAAGGTTGAGGGGATCTTGATACAGGTATTTAGAATAATGAGGGGGATAGTTCGAGTTGACGTGAATACGCTTTTTTCCATTGAGAGTAGGGGAAATTCAAACAAGAGGACATTAGTTGAAAGTTAGGGGGCAAACGTTTAGGGGTAACACGAGGGGGAGCTTCTTTATTCAGAGAGTGTTAGCTGTGTGAAATGGGGTTCCAGTAGATGTGGTAGAGGCAGGTTTGGTATTGTCATTTAATGTAAAACTGGATAGGTGTATGGACAGAAAAGGAGTGGAGGGTTATGGGCTGTGTGCGGGCTACTGGGACTAGCTGAATGTAAGCGTCGGCACGGACTAGAAGGGCTGAGATGGCCTGTCTCCGTGCTGTAATTGTTATATGGTTATATATAAATTATCTAGGTGAATTTGCAGATGGATGTGTTGGTGATTTAAACACGATGCGAAGCTGGGTGCACGTGTCGATCATTTTGAAAACTGTCAAAATAAATGCGACATAGATCAGTCACAGATCCGGCTGGAGAATGGTAGAGTTTAGCCCGTCATGTATCAGATATGTGAAAAATGATCAAAGCGGGAAAACAATAATACAACTGTGAAAGAATAATAAAATCTGAACTTCTGCGGCCAATTTCCCTTGGGTCCCATGTATCACAATCCTCTGGATAAGCCTTGCCTGAGGGACCTATTCAAACGTCCAAATGAATTTCACGGAGAAAACTCCCACGACTCCAACTTAATCAATCGCATAGGAGAGAGTACAATACCTCTGGAATCAGTCAGACACTTCTCAGCCTTTGCCGATTCGAAGCATTTTGACTCTCAGCGATTACGGCTGAACGCAACTGAGGAAGTCAGTGACTTGGACGACTGTATTAAATCTCATGGACCTGATGGAATGCACCCTGGGGTTCTGAAGGAAGTAGGCGGAGAGATTGCGGAGGCATCAACAATGATCTTTCAGGAATCGATAGTGTATTTGGAATTTCAGAAAGCCTTTTGACAAAGAGCCGCACATGGGGCTGCTTAAGAAGATCAGAGCCCGTAGAATTACAGGGAAGTTTCTAGCACAGGGGGAGCATTGGCTGATCGGCAGAAAACAGAGAGTGGGAGTGAAGGTATCCTATTCTGGCTGGATGCCGGTTGCCACTGGAGTTCCACACGGATCGGTGTTAGGACCGCTAGTTTCTACAATGACTGTCAAAGATTTGGACCATGGGACTCATGGACGAGCAGAATTTGCAGATGATACAAAGATAGGTGGAGGAGCGGGAAGTGTTGAGGAAACCGAGAGCCTACTGAGAGACTGACATATTTCAGGGGATTGGGCAAAGAAGAGGCAAATGAGACACAATGTTGGAATGTATGGTTATGCACTTTCGAGGATGAAATAAACAAGCAGACTATTATTTAAATGGTGAGAGAATTTAAAATGCAGAGATGAAAAGGGTCTCGGGAGTACTTGTGCACGAGACCCTAAATGGGTCAGTTCAGTTGGAGGTTCAGTTGATGTGATACTGAGGCACCAAAAGGCACTCGTGAGACCACACTGTGAGTATTGTGTGCAGTTCTGGGCTTCTTATAAATACTGACATTAGAGAAGGTTCAGAGAAGTTTCAGGAGAATGAGTCCAGGAATGAGAGTGTCACTGCATGAGGAAAATCCGGCAGCTCTTGGTCTGTATTCCCTGGAGTTCGGCAGAATGAGGGGAGATCTCTTAGAAAATTACTGAATCTTCAAGGACCTGAACAGATTAGATATGGAAATGTTATTTCCAATGGGAAGCGATTCCTGGACAAGTGGCCACGACTTCCGTATTGAACGACGTCCTTTTAGAACTGAGATGCGGAGAAATTAATTTATTCAGAGTCTGTTAAATCTGTGGAATTTGTTGCCAAGAGCGGCTGTGAAAGCCAGTTACTGTGTGCATTTATCGCAGAGAGATAGGCTCATGATTAGCCCGGGCATTAATGGGCATCTGCAGTAGGCAGGGGAATGGGGATGACTAGAAAAATTGCTTCAGCCCATGATTGAATGGCGGGGCAGACGCTATGGCCCTAATATTCTCCTTCTGCCACTATATCTTATGGTCTCATGGTCTTGTGGTCTCTTCACAGATGCGTATGAACAGCAGTCGAAGGTGAGGAACGGAAATGGACCGTACCGTCTGATCTGCCTACTCTGCCTAGTAATGTCCGCCATCACCGTGATAGTGGTCCGTCTCTCGATCCATGGTGAGTGGAACGGTGTCCCGGTGGAGTCAGACCATAAGTAAAGAGAGTGGAATATATTGTTATTGTAAAACACCACAGTAACACCGACTAAATCCCATCACCACAACACGGACACATCCCGAAACGTAAATAAAAACACGGTCTTTACCGTAGCGCAATCAAGACTTGTCCTGACACCGATACGCCAGTCACCATTACAACAACAATGCCGTCACGATCACGACCTTCAACGGCACGCAGATAAGCTCCTGACCGCGACACTAACACGACCATCCCCGTGACACACACATGTCAGACATTCGGACCGGAACACACCCCTCACAGTAATATAGATATGACTCTGACCGTATAACTGATCAACTCACCAAGGCAACACCGACACACACCTCACAGTGACAGCGACACGCTCTTCACCGCGACACTGAGATGACGTACACCGTGACACCATCACGCTCCTCAACGTGATCCGCTCCGCTGAGCATCGTGACAAAGACTCAGAAGTAATTGGAACAGCTCTCACGGAGGCAGTCTTACCACTGAACATAACGCCGATGCACCGCTCACTGACGTAATTACCCACACCTCACCCTGACACAGGCAATACCCTGAACGTGATACCGAGACCTGAATTCACAATGACACCGACATAGTACTCTCCGTGATACCGTCGGACTGCTCAGCGTGACACTCTCACACACACCGTGACCATGACATGTCTCTCACCGTGAAAAAGACATACCCCTATCTGTGAGACCTGCACACCCCTCACTCTTACATTCCCCTCGTCTGGACATCGAGATACACTTCATTGTGATCCGGCACACCTCTCGACGGGGCACAGAAACTATTACCATCGTGACACCTACACGCCCCTCACTGCAACCGGTTATGGCCCGCAGGATACGGACGCAGACCCCCCATGGTAACAACAAAAAAACCTTCACCGGAACTTTGATATACCCCTCAGAGTGACACAGACATGCCACTCAAGGTTGCCCCGACACCACTCACTGTGCCACAAGACATCCTTCACCGTGACTCTGACACAACACTCTCTGTGACCCGTTCGGTAGCGTGACGCTGACTCACGTGTCACTGTAAACGCTAAACATTCTTCACAATCTCTGCCAGTGTCACAGATTCGTCAGTCTAAGAACTCCGACCGAAACTACCCTGAGTTAAATTCATCCCTTCAATCCAAGCTTTTTTCGGTTAGCTCTACTCTGTCTTTTCTTAAAGGAATGCACAACGATCTCCGTCACCAGTTCACTGAGATGGAAACGAAGTACAGATCTGTCAACGAAACCAAGGCTGAAATCTGCGAATGGCTGACCAGCAGAAGAGTTGAGGCATCATCCCCCTCTTTCACCCGCTCCTCATCACAGGGCAGGCGTGGAGAGGGGAAGCGTCACTCTGTTCTTGACATCGGGATTGTGTGAAGAGATGGTATGGAAGGTGATTCACTCTGTCTTTGAGCCGGTGAGTGTGTGATGGGGCTGCGTGGAGGTAGTTTCACTCAATCACTGAATCCAGGAGAGAGTGATGGAAAATTGTGGAGGTGGATTCACTCTGTGTCTGACCCTGGGAGTGTGTTATGGGACGGTGTGGAGGGAGTTTCACTCTGTGTCTAACCCCGGGAGTGTGTGATAGGACGGTGGGAAGGGAGTTTCACTCTGTGTCTAACCCCGGGAGTGTGTGGTGAAACGGTGTGGCGGGGGTAACACCCAGATTCTGACCCCGGAGGGAGCTTCACTTCGTCTTTGATTCAGGGGTCTCTGATGGGACCGTGTGGAGGAAGCATCGCTCTGTTTCTGACACTCTGAGTGTGTGATAGGATGGTGTAGCGCGAGGATCCTTCTGTGTCTGTCTCCGTGAGTATATCAGGGGAGCGGCAGAAGTGGCCTTATACTGTGCCTGACTGGAGAGTCTGTGATGGATGATTTGGAGGGAACTTCACTCTGTAACTGAGCATGTCAATCTGTGATGGGACGTTGTGGAGGGAACTTCATTCTGTGTTTCTCCCCAGGCGTGTGCAATAGGACAGTGCGCAGGAAGAGTCACACTGTTTCTCACTGTTTCTTGTTCCTGATTTCCAGAGCAAACGTGTTCAAAGGACTGTGTCACAAATACAGACCGGCGTTATTACGTGTCCAAGTTTACAACATCTTTCCCCAGAGCGATGCAAGAATGTTCAAACCGTGACTTCAGGCTGGTCGAAGTCAATTCGAGGGATGAAGCGGTATGTGACACAGCACGGGAAGATCCCACAGTAACACAGAAATCATCACACACCCGCGGTGTCAGAGACAGAGTGAACACACACAATACACTCCCATCACACATCCCGGGATCAGACACAGAGTGAATCTTCCTCCTCACCGTCCCATCACACACTCCCGGGGTCAGACACAGAGTGAATATCCCTCCACACCTTCCCATCACACACTCCCGGGGTCAGACACAGAGTGAATCTCCCTCCACACCGTCCAACACACTGTCCTGGATTCAGTGATAGAGTGAAACTTCCTCCACACCGTCCCATCACACACTTCCGGGGTCAGACACAGAGTGAATCTCCCTCCACAACAACCCATCACACTCTCCCGTAAAGTTTTCGATTCTCGGCATTAATCAAAGGAATTTAATTTTACAGAGTTTTGATTTCCACTCTCTTGTCCGCTGGAACGTTACATACTGGGTTGGAAAATGTGCGAACGGGTGAGATTTGGACTGATCTGTGAGTGGGAGATGGAGAATGACACTGTCTTGAGGGGAGAACGTGGGATTAGTTTTCTGACTGAAGTATTTTTGTGAGAAGAGGGTGGGGTACTGGAATTGTTGTCGGGTGAAGACGATATAAGTGCAATATTTTAGGGAGCGATGCGTGTCTGTCGCGGGACAGGGCAGTTAAATACTTTTGACGATTGTCAGTGGGCTTCGGGGATTATTTCCCTCGGATTATTTTTGTGACTGACGCAGGGCAGTGGGGATTGAGTGATGCAGTGGAATTAGTTTGGAGTCTGACACAGATGTGTGGGGAGCAGGAGGCAGAGTAGGAGTAGACTGACGACAGGGCTTACTCTATGAGAAAGAGTTATGCAGCTGGATCAGTTTGGGGTCTGGCAATGATCTGAGGGGAGAGTGTGGGAGAACTGGATTAGTTTGGAGACCGATACGGGGATGTGGGTACAGAGTCGATCAGTGGGTCCAGTCTGCTGACTGACACAGTACTGAGAGAGCAGTGAGGGGCAATGGGATTAACCTGGAGACGGGCATAAATTGTCGGGCGGGATACCAGACGAGGGATGTATTTTGGGACCGAAAGAGGGTTGCAGGATCAGATTGTGCCGATGGGATTAATTCCGGAACCGCGTACATCTGTGCGGGGTTGGGATATTTGGATTTTTTGGGGGACTGAAATAGACCTGACGGGAGAAATGTGTGTGTTCGATTCGCACTGGGACTGCCACAGGTCTGTAGAGACCGCGGGACGACGGGCCGGAGGCTGTGGGGGAGGTGGTGTAGTTGGATTAATCTGTCGACTGACACAGAGCAGTTCGGAGACATTAGGACAGTGGAATTATTTTGGGAACGACACAAAGCTGTGGTGATTGCCCGGTTTAAATGTGATTAGTTTGGTGACGGCTCGTGTTCCACCGGATCTGTTTCGTCTCAGTTCACATTTTTTTAACCATTTATTGATAGGGATGATGCCACTGGTCTGCTATACAATGTGTCCTCCGGAAGGTGCTCATGCAGTGCATGCACATCGTTTGGAGGGAGTGACAAGTGCCTTGATGATAAACACCATTTCATCTGCGAGAGGTCTGCACCCTGCAGGCCGGATATCCCTGCAAAGATTCAGCTTCTCTGTCAACAGCCCGGAGAACCGACTTGAGTCAAATGATTACCCTGTCTTTCCCTTCCTTATCTCTCCTCCATTCTCACTCAGCCCATCCACTCAAAATCCTCCCTGCAGTCTCTGCCCCTACCTGTTACTCTATCCTCCTCTTTCCGCAACCCCATTCTGTGACCTCCCGACTCCTGTACTCGGTGTCCTGACCAGTGAAGACCAGCGGGCCAAGTGTCCTGTCCACTCGCATCGGATGTCTCCTACTGGAATCTCCATTTGATTTATTATCTAAGACCTAGAATTCCTCTTTCTGCAGCATCAGCGCGGCGCAAAAAAGTAAAATGAATGTAAACTACAAATATTAATAAATACCGCAAAAATGTGGAGTTAGTTCTCGTGCGTTGAAAGATATGACGGCGCTGTGGAAGAAGATGCCCCATTGCCTCTCTGTGTTTCGGAATTTCTCCCCGTTTCTGCAATAGTCCACACGTTTATTTCTACAATCAATGTGCACGCCTATGCATTTTTCAATTGTGTTCCATTTGCCAATTTTTTTGCACATTCTACAAATTCTGTCTGTCCTTCTGCATCCTGCCTTTCTCCTGGTTGGTACGTTGATGGAGAAGAACAAACAAAATGAGCCATTTCACACTTATCTGGGTTGAACATGTGCCAACTTGCTCAGTTTTGCATCCTGCCAGTGTCCTGCTGTTACCTCTGACAGCCCCCAACACTATCCACAACATCTCCAACCTTTGTGTCATCAGCAGATGTGCTAACCCATCCCTACACTTCCTCATCTAATTCATTTATAAAAATCACGAAGAGTAAGGGCCCCAGAAGAGATCCCCGAGACACTCCCCTGGTGACCGACCACCATGCAGAATATGACCCGTCTGAAAGCAGGCTTTACCTTCTGTGGGCAATGTCCTCTTTGATCCTACGCCTCCTTACTTTCTCAGCAAGCCTCGCTCGGGTTACCTTATCAAATGCCTTGCTGAAATCCAAATACATTAAATCTACTGCTCATACTTCATCAATGTGTTTAATCACATCCTCAAAAAATCCAATCCGGCTTGTAAGGCACGACCTGCCCTTTAAAAAGCCATGCTGACTACTCCTCGAGTTTAGTTTATAAATTGAGAGAAGGCCAATATTTTTGGCGTCGGGAATGATCCGGCAAGTGCGGATTCGGCCAGGTTGTACCTGGCAAAGATGTACCTGCTAAGTTGGAGCCCAGGCGCTGTTTCCTAAGAATTGTGGGAGGTTTGGAAGCAGAGAAGAACTTCAGTCTGGAGTATTGGGGTTCACACACTGTGAATGGGGAAGAGTGCCGGGTAACCAAGGGGTAGAGCAGATAAGAGTTGGGACTGGGTTGGACGTTTCGGAGATTCCTGATTTATTTCTGGACGCTCCATTAAAGGAACTGTGAGTGTCTTTGGGGAGGATACAATGGGGATTCACTAGGATGCTGCCCGGTATAGAGGGCAATATCAATATCAGAATTTTCGGTTTCTTTTCTTTGGAGCGACGAAGTCGGAGGGGGAAACAGGCAGAGGGCTATCTCACCAGAACAGACACAGATGGACCAGAGAGCGCGTGTTATTACCCCCAGGATAAAAATCTCTAGTAGAAGAGGACATGCATTGAGGTGAGAGGGGTACGTTCAGAGGAGATGAGGTTAATAAGTGTTTTATCCGCACAGAGACTGGTGGGTGATTGTTCTGTGCTACAGGCGGTGGTGCGGGCAGATCGATAGAAGCGTTTCACTGGCCCTTTGGCAGTCACGTGGATTTGCAGGGAATTGATAGAGATGACCGTGTGTCGGCAGAAGGGATTAAGTTTAATTGGTATAGCACAACATTGCGGGCCGAAGGGTCTCCTCTGTTACGTGATTATCGTTCACTGCTCTACAGGAGGGTCGGGGAGAGTTTTGAACTCATGGGATGGGAAACGCAGGGGGCGGTGTAGATGAAGGAATATGACACTGCATTGAGAAACTCAGGGAACGACCTCTCGACATAGGCAGTGAACGAGCCACACAGCCCTCAGTACTACACAGACACACCCCTCACCGTGACACCGACACAGCCTCAACGGGACATGAACGCGCCCATCATCGTGACACCGACACAGCCTCAACGGGACATGAACGCGCCCCTGATCGTGACACCGGCACAGCACTCAGTACTACACAGACAGCCCCCTCATTGTGCTCCCCGCATCGTGACATCTACACAGCCTCAACGGGACATGAACGCGCCCCTCACCGTGACACCGACACAGACTCAACGGGACATGAATGCGCCCCTCACCGTGACACCGACACAGCCCTCAACGGGACATGAACGCGCCCCTCTCAGTGACACAGCCACAGCCCTCAACGGGACATGAACGCGCCCCTCATCGTGACACCGACACAGCCTCAACGGGACATGAACGCGCCCCTCACCGTGACACAGACACAGACTCAACGGGACATGAACACGTCCCTCACCGTGACACCGACACACCCCCAACGGGACATGAAAGCGCCCCTCATCCTGACACCGGCACAGACTCAACGAGACATGAACGCGCCCCTCACCGTGACACCGCCACACCCCCAACGAGACATGAACGCGCCCCTCACCGTGACACCGACACAGCCCTCAGTGGGACATGAGCGCACCCCTCACCGTGACACCGACACACCCCCAACGGGACATGAACGCGCCCCTCATCCTGACACCGGCACAGCCCTCAACGGGACATGAACGCGCCCCTCACCGTGACACCGACACACACCCAACGGGACATGAACGCACCCCTCACCTTGACACCGACACACCCCCAACGGGACATGAACGCGCCCCTCATCCTGACACCGACACAGCCCTCAACGGGACATGAACGCGCCCCTCACCGTGACACCGACACACCCCCAACGGGACATGAACGCGCCCCTCATCCTGTCACCGACACAGACTCAACGGGACATGAACGCGCCCCTCATCGTGACACCGGCAAAGACTCAACGAGACATGAACGAGCCCCTCACCGTGACACCGACATAGCCCTCAACGGGCCTTGAACGCGCCCCTCACCGTGACACCGACACAGCCCTCAACGGGACATGAACGCGCCCCTCACCGTGACACCGACACAGACTCAATGGGACATAAACGCGCCCCTCACCGTGACACAGACACAGACTCAACGGGACATGAACGCGCCCCTCATCCTGACACCGGCACAGACTCAACGAGACATGAACGCGCCCCTCATCGTGACACCGACACAGACTCAACGAGACATGAACGCGCCCCTCATCGTGACACCGGCACAGCCTCAACGGGACATGAACGCGCCCCTCACCGTGACACCGGCACACCGACACGCCTTACAGCGTAACATGAACACACCGCCCAACGATACCGACACACCGTCACGCTCTTCACTCACCTCAAGGATTATTCTTACATCGGCCTTCGAGACGGGGGCGAGCAGAGCCAAACATGGCGCCCCTCTATAACGTCTTTTTCAACTGCAACGCGACTTTCCAACTCGTGTACTTACTCAACTGCAACTCCTTTCGTCTTAGTCATCTTCTCCCTCTCCGACATTAGAAACGTTCCCTTTGACCAAAATCCTATCAGACTCCATGGCTCCCTCCCTCCTGTGCACCGCTACACATGTCAGCTGTTCCTGCTTCTCCTCCTCATCCCCTCCCCCGTCTCTGTCAGTTCCTCCTTCTTCCCCACTCTCGGTTCCAGTTACTCTCTCCCTTCCAATCACCCTTGCCCATCTCCATGACACTGCCAGTCTCTGTCAACACCAGCAGTGCCTGCACCCTACCCTGTCTCCATCAGCCCCTTCCTCCCCTACGACTCCCCTCGCCGTCACCCCTTGTTCCCCATCGACCAAACTCGCCACAGTCAGACAGAACATCCTCTACGTCACTACCGCCCCCCTTTTTCGTCATACCTTCCCTTCTACACACCTCGACTCCATTACTGCTTTGTCCCCGACAGCTCACGCCGTCTCTGTTATCCCCCCTTCCCCAACTCCTTTCCCCGTCTCTCTGAAACGCTGCGTCTCCTACAGCCTTCCACGTTTCGTCACCCCGCTCCATCCCCTACCCCGCTCCCTTTCTGTGTTAGTGTGGAATTGTGGGGAACAGGGAGAAGTGACGTCTGGTGTTACACCACCCCTCCACAACATCCTCCACCCGATGTCGATTTCTCCTATCTTAATTTCCATCACCGTCATTTTCTTTTATCCAACCAGACTCATCCAACTCTCCATCTCCGGCACTCCTTGCCGTCTCCGTTATATCCTTCTTCCCCATCTCCTCTTCCCTCCTCCCTGACCCGTTCAATCCCCTACAAACTCTGTTGATCTGGAATTCTGGGGAGGAAGGGGGAGAGGTGACGTCTGGATGTTGGATTCCCAACCCCCCTCCTCCGGATTTCGATCTCTCGGTTCTGATCCTATTCACTGCTCTGTGTGGACAGGCCGGTCTTGCGGTTAAACAGCCGGAGCCAGTGCAGAGACCCGCTGTGGCCAACCCGCTCAATAACAGGTAGACCACTTTGGACACTTCTGGATGTGAGGAGAGAGGTGCAAATGAGCAATCAGGGGAAAGTCTCACCGGTCAGGTCTCTGGCACTGACTATGGTTCTGTGGCTCAGAAAGGAATGCGGTGAGATGTGGCGAGTTGTATCGATAGAGTGTTCTTTTGAGGGAAACAGGAAAGAGGTACTGTGGACGAGAACGAGATTCCTCGGTGGTATGTGGTCCCCAGATTTACAACGATGAGGCCTGTATTGGGGAGCAAACCTTATGAGTTTGAGTGAACTCGACCTTTTCTCCTTGGAGCGACGGAGGATGAGTGGTGAACTGATAGTGGTGCACAAGATAATGAGTGGCATTGATCGTATGGATAGACAGAGGCTTTGTCCGAGGGCTGAAATGGTGAGCACAAAAGTACATTGCTTTATGGTGCTTGGAAATAGGTACAGAAGAGGACTCAGGATCATTGTTGTACGCAAAGAGTGGTGAGTGCGTTTAATGGGTAAAGCTCAGGTAAATCTAAGGTAAGATCATGTTCGGCACAGCTTTGTGAGCCGAATGACCTGTGTTGCGCTGTCAGTTTTATATGTTTCTATGTTATAGACACTGGTATATAGGAAAAAGAGTGAGCCGGTTCTGCAGACTTATGTTTGTGCAGGCGTGCACAAAATTATGAAGATCATTGAGTTGAACATGTTGCTAAACAGTTAGGGTTGGAAAGAGGTCTTCATATATCTGAATCACTGTGCTCTCTTCCACGGAAGGTGCGACCTCTACCGACGAGGCGGTTTTATTTCATTTCGTTTCAACTCAATTATTTAAATTATAGTTCTATCACACAGAAATGCCCATGACTACAGCCGGGATCAAGCTGTTAATCACAATACAAGCAGTCACACTCGGCACAAGGTACACAGTTGATGTCAGAAGTTTTCGTACACCTTAGCCAAATACATTTATAGTCAGCTTTTCCCAATACCTGGTATTTAATCCTGGGAAACACCCCCTCTCTGAGTTCAGATAGGATCACTACTCTACTTACTGAATGCGGAATGTCAGAACAATAGTAGAGAGTGTGATTTATTCCAGCTATTTTCATTTTTTCATCCCATTCCCAGTGGGTTACAAGTTTACATACACCTCGGGTGAAGTCATTAAAACTATTAGTTTAACCACTACACAGATTTCATATTCGCATACTACAGTTTAGGCAAGACGTTGAGAACATTTAATTTGTGCATATAACCATATAACAATTACAGTACGGAAACAGGCCATCTCTGCCCTTGTAGTCCGTGCTGAACGCTTCCTCATACCTAGTCCCACTGGCACGTACTCAGCCAATAACCCTCCATTCCATTCCTGTCCATCTACCTACCCAGATTTACTTTAAATGCCAATACATAAACTGCATCTACCCTTAGTACTGGAAGCTCGTTCCACACAGTTACCACTCTCTGAGTAAAGATATCCCCCCTCGTGTTACCCATAAACTTTTGCCCACGAACTCTCAGCTCATGTCCTCTTGTTTGAATCTCCCCGACTCTCAAAGGAAAAATAAAACCTATCCATGTGAACTCTATCACCCTAATAATTTTAAGTACATCTACCAACTTCACCCTCAACTTTCTACGCTCCAAAGAATAAAGTCTTAACTTGGTCAACATTTCCTTGTAACTTGGGTGCTGAAACCCAGGTAACATTCTTGTAAATCTCCTCTGTACTCTCTCTGTCTTGTTGATATCTTTCCTATAATTCGGTGACCAGAACAATACAAAATGCTCCAAATTCTGCCTGACCAATGCCTTGTACAATTTTAACATTACATTCCAACTCCTATACTCAATGCTTTGATTTTTAAAGGCCAACATACCAACAGCTTTCTTCACCACCCTCTCCACATGAGAGTCCACCTTCAGCGAAATATGCCCCATTGTTCCTAGATCACTCAGTACTACTGCATTCTTCAATGCCCTACCATTTACCATTGTGTCCTATTTGGATTATTCCTACCAAAATGTAACACCTCACACGTATCATCATTAAACTCCATCTGCCATCGTTAAACCCTCTCTTCTAACTGGCCTAAACCTGTCTGCAAGATTTGAAAAACTACTTGATTATCAACAGTGCTACCTAACTTAGCATCATCTGCATAGTTACTAATCCAATTTGCCACCCCATCATCCACATCATTTATGTATATGACAAACAAAATTGGACCCAGTACAGATCCGCGAGTCACACCATTAGACACAGGCCTCAAAACTGACGGACTGTTATCCACGACTACTCTCTGGCATCTCCGCTCAAGCCACTGTTGAATCCATTTTACTACTTCAATATTAGTATCTAACGATTCAACTTTCCGAACTAACAACATTTGTCAAAGGCCTAACTGAAGTCCATATTGAAAACATCCACTGCTTTAACTTCGTCATCTTTCCTCGTAGCCGTTTCCAAAAATTCAGTAAGAGTTGTCAAACATGACATTCCACGCAAAAAATCCATGCTGACTCTTTCTAATCAAACCCCGTCTGTCCAGATAATTATAGATACCATCACTAAGAATATTTTCCATTAATTTACCCACCACTGACGTCAAACAGACAGGCCTATAATTGCTAGGTTTACTCTTAGAACCGTTTTATAAAAATGGAACCTCTTGAGAAATACTCCAATCCTCCGGCACCATCTCCGTTTCTGATGACATTTGCAAGATTTCTGTCAGAGCCCCTGTTATTTCTACACTATGTTCTCTGAAGGTCCTAGGGAATATCCTGTCAGGTCCCGGAGATTTATCCACTTTTATATTCCTTAAAAGCGCCAGTAATTCTTCCTCTTTAATCGTCATAATTTAGATAACTTCCCTACATGTTTCCTTACGTTACTCAATTCAATATCCTTCTGCTTAGTTGATACAGAAGAAGAAAAAAATGTTCAAAATCTCCCCCATCTCTTTCGACTCAACACATAACTGTCAATTCCGATTCTCTCAGGGACCAATTTTATCCCTCACTATCCTTTTGCTATTAATATAACTGTAGAAACACTTCGGATTTATTTTCACCTTACTTGCTAAAGCAACCTCGTATCTTCTTTTAACGTTTTGTAATTTCTTACTTAAGATTCTTTTTTCTTTACATTCTTAATATTCCTTGAACATCTCATTTACTCCATCCTGCCTATATTTATTGTAGACATCTCTCTTTTTCCGAACCAAGATTCGAATACCACTTGAAAACCATGCCTCTCTGAAATTTTTAACCTTTCCTTTCAATATGACTGTACCCTAAAAAGTTCCACTTTAAATGACTTCCATTTCTCTGTAAAATCCTTCACATAAAACAAAATGTCCAATTCAACTGCTTTTAAATCCTTTCGCATCTCCTCAAAGTCAGCCTTTCTCCAATCAAAAATCTAAAACTTGAGTGCAGTCCTACCCTTCTCCATAATTATAATGAACCTAATGGCATTGTGATCACTGGACCCGATGTGATCCACAACACATACTTCCGTCACTTGACCGATCTCATTCCCTAACAGGAGATATAACACTGCCCCTTCTCTAGCCGGTACCTCTATATATTGCTGCAGAAAAACTATGCTGCACATTTTTACACACTCCAAACCATCCAGCCCTTTTACAACATGGGCTTTCCAAACGATGTCTGGAAAATACAAATCTCCCACAATCACATCTTGTGCTTACTACAAGTAACTGCTATGTCCTCGCAAATTTGCTCCTTCAATTCTCGCTCCCCATTAGGTGATCTATAATACACCGCTATAAGTGTTAATATACCTTTCCGCATTCCTTAATTCCAACCAAATAGGCTCCCTACACGAGCTCTTTGATCTATTCGGCCAAGTTACCGTTGTAATATTTTCTCCGAGAAGCAATGCAACACCTCCCCCTCTTTCACCCCCCGCCATAGATTCTATCACTCCTGAAACACCGAAATCCAGGAATATTTAGTTGCCAATGACACTCCTCCTGCAACCATGTTTCACTAATAGCTGCAACATCATATGTATCAATCCATGCTCTAAGCTCATCCACCTATCTTACAATTCTCCTAGCATTAAAATAGATGTATTTAAGAAACTCTCCACCTCTTACTCTCTGTTTCTCCGTAACGATGCAAACACCTTTATTATATTTGTCTTCCTTCTCCCCAAGATCTTCGGTCTGATCACTCCCATTCTCTGTCACCTGCTTATCCTCCCTCACATCTGTCTACTAGTTTTCTCTATCTATGAACTAGCCTCCTCTCTCCTAGTCTCTTGAATTTGATTCCCAACCCCCCAACGGTTCTAGTTTGAAGTCTCCCCAGTTTTATTTAAAGAACTGGAGCTTGTTTTTAAGAAATGAGGAAATGATTGTGCTGAATGCTGAGCTATGGACAATAAACCGCAGCCTGGCGTAATTATTGCTGTTGTGCAATGGTCCAGGGCCCGGTGGAGAGCAAATGAGATTGCACCCGTTGTGGACCTATCGTGGAGAGAGACAAAGTGCAGCTGGTCAGCGTTCAGGGCTCTCTATAGATACTCTGAGATGCTAACATCCGTGATATTCAAATAATTCGACAGGCTTGCCGGGTGACAGACAGCACTTATAGAGAGGTAGTTACACCCAAGGTGGAAGACACAGGATACTGGGTGAGAGCGAGACAGGGGAAAGCAGTTAATGAGCCAGAGCAGAGTAGCCCTGTGGTCATCCTCATTAGTAGAATGTAGAACACTTTAGATACAGGCGCGCATACAAGCTATCAGAGAGAGGCTGGAGAGCGGGTGTGGGGTATGTGCTCAGTCTCACTGAAACCTACCAAATACTGAAAGAACAAGACAGGTTGAATCAGGAAGGTCGTTTCCTTTGGTGGTGGGGGGGGGGAGTTCTGTGCAGAACTGCAGTAAACTCCATCAGAATTGTGGGGCACCCTCTTAGACCAGAGGTAGGGAGGAATTATTTCTTTACCCAGGGAGATGTGAATCTGTGGAATGTTCTGCCACACACCGGATGAGGCCGAATGTCAGGGATGATTAAAGCGAATTTTTGATCGTTGCTTTATCTTCTCCTAATCTGGAATTGAATGTGACGTTGTATTTGCCTTCCTCACCACCCACTACACCTGTAACCTAATGTTGAGTGAACCCTGCAGGAAGATGCCCAAACCCTGTTCTACGTGTTCTGCTGCATTTTCTCTACATTTCTCTACACCTTTATTTCTTTTACCAAACTGCACGCCAATGCCGCTCCTCGCACGGTAACCCATCAGCCTCTAATTTACCCATTTTCCTAACATGTATAAACCCTTCTGCAGCCCCTCTCCTACTTCAACACTGTTTGTTGATCGGAACTGTTATGGCCCATCTACACCGAGTGTGGTTTTGCGATGAGGAAGTAAAACATTCTGTTGCAGATGGAGATGCAACGGCCCGGGATTAGGAGCGTGTCGATAAGAACTGAGGAAATGATTGTGCTGAACTCTGAGCTGCTGTCATAATCCGCAGACTGATGGAGGTCTTGCAATTGTCCAGATGGTCCAAGGCCCAGTGGGGAGACTGTCTGATCTCGTTCCATTTGGCTACTATTGGTATGGGTAGGGTAAGTGAGGAGCTGATACAGGGAGTTAGGTTAATGGGCAGGATCTCCAATACCATTGCTAGCCGTGCCCAGAACCATGAAGGTAATACAGTTTACGCTCATGGGTCTCAGGTAATTACAGAGAGATGGGAGACAAAGTTCCAGAACAACAACTGGAGAGGTTGTGGAGGCGGATGGTGGTAAGAACTCACACAAAGTTGGTGATCAGATAGTCGACATCACAACAAATATTGTGCTGGTCTGCATACATTTCAATGCAGAAGGTCCTGAATTGGCTGAAAGCAGTTCTGAAGATGAGGTAACTGGTTTACAAACAGAGGCAATGCTTACTGAGGAGAGGCTGTTGAGTGGGCAATATGGCAGTCAATTGGCGGAGTTGCAGCTCCATCGATACCATAGAAAAGGATGAATACAGAACTGAAAGTTGTGAAATTTACAGTGCGCAGTATAATGGATAAAACCGTGTTTTAGTTGCAGGGGCAAAGTGTTGGAATGAAAGGAAACCTTTTGGTTGGCTGCCGGCGGCTCATCACTTTCCAGATGGGTCTGTGTTGGGACCAAAACGTTTTAGCTTGTATATTAATCATTTGGATGATGGAGCTGAATGCGTTGTTGCGAAGTTTGCAGATGATTTGAAGATAGGTGGAGTGACAGGCTGTTTTCAGGAAGCAGAGATTATAGATCCTATTTTTTTAATGGAGAGAAAATTCGGAAAAAAGAAAACTAAGGATGAATGGGTTCGAAAGCAAGGATCGGATGTGTCTATAGAGGAATATAGGGTAGGAAGAAAGTAGCTTAAGAAGGGGCTGAGGAGAGGAGGTAGGAGTAGGCCTTGGCGAGAAGGGTAAAGGAGAACCACATGGCACTGTTCAATGATGAGAGGAGCAAAAAGATGACAGGAGTGAAGTTAGGAACGATTAGAGAAGTTGGAAGGTGTACATGGAGGCTGTGGAATAGAGCGAAATACTCAATGAATACTTCTCTCCGGTATTCACCAATGAGAGGGAAATTGATGGCGGTGAGGACAATGTGAATGAGTTTGAAGTTCTGGGGCATGTTAGTTCTGGGATCCCTACTTTTCCGAGTATTATTAACGACCTGGATGTGGGGGTAGATGGGTGGGTTGACAAGTTTGAAGACAACACAAAGGTTGGTGGTGTTTTGGATAGTGTAGAAGATTGTCGAAGGTTGCAGAGAGATATTGATAGGTTGCAGAAGTGGGCTGAGAAGTGGCAGATGGAGTTGAATCTGGTGAGGAGTTACTCTTTAAAAAGACAAACTACAAGGCAGAGTACAAAGTAAATGGCAGGATACTTGGTTGTGTGGAGGAGCTGAGCGATCGAGGGTGTAAATGTCCTCTGATTTCAGAAAGTTGCCTCACAGGTAAATAGGGTAATTAAGAAAGATTATAGGGTGTTAGCTTTCATAAGTCGAGGGACAGAGATTGTTTCGCGAAGTAATGATGTTCTATAGATCTCTTGTTAGGCCACACTTAGAGTATTGTCTCCGGTTCTGTTTTCCTCACTGTAGGAAGGATGTGGAAACATTGGAAACGGTACATGGAGATTAACCAGATTGCTGCCTGCTGAAGGGAGTATGCACTATGATCAGAGATTAAGGGAGCTAGGGCAGTATTCTTTGGAAAGAAGTCAAGTCAAGTCACTTTTTATTCGTCTTTTCGACCATAACTGCTGGTATAGTACATAGTAAAATCATGACAACGTTTGACAGGACCATGGTGTTACATGACATAGTACAAAAACTATACTGAACTATGTAAAAAAAAACAAACAAAAAAAAGAAAAGAAAATCTACACAAAACAACGGAGCTATGCAGGCATTACAATAAGTAATGTACAGGACAATAGGGCAGTAAGGTTTCAGTCCATACTCTGGGTATTGAGAAGTCTGATAGCTTGGAGGTAGATATTGTTACAAAGTCTGGACGTGAGAGTCCAAATGCTTCTGTGCCTTTTCACAGACGGCAGGAGGGAGAAGGGTTTGCATGAAGGGTGCGTGGGGTCCGTCATAATGTTGTTTACTTTGCGGTTGCAGCGTGTAGTGTCAATATCTGTAATGGCGAAAGAGAGAAGGAGGATGAGAGGAGTTATGATAGAGGTACACAAAATATTAAGATGGGTAGATAGAATGGACAGCCAGCGCCTCTTCCCCAGGGCACCACTGCTCAGTACAATAGGACATAGCTTTAAGAGAAGGGGTGGGATGTTCAAAGGGGATATTAGAGGAAGGTTTTTCACTCAGAGAGTGGTTGGAACGTCAAATGCACTGCCTGAGCCAGTGGTGGAGGCAGATACACTAGTGAAATTTAAGAGACTACAAGACAGGTATGTGGTGGAATTTAAGGTGGGGTGTTATATGTGAGGCAGTGTTTAAGGGTCGGCACAACATGGTGGGCCGAAGGGCCATTACTGTACATTCTATTTTCTATGATCTATATTACGTACTCTGGCCCTGGATTTCGAGCTTGTTTTTAAGAACTGAGGAAATGATTGTGCTGAACGCTGAGCTAAGGCCAATAAACCGCAGCCTGACGTAACTATTGCTGTTGTGCAATGGTTCACGGCCCAGTGGAGAGCAAATGAGATTGCAACCGTTGTGGAACTATGGTGGAAAGAGACAAAGTGCATCTTGTCAACGTTTTGGGCCCTGTGTAGATCATTTGAGATGCTAACATCCGGGATATTCAAATAATTCTGGAGGCTAACCGGGTAATAGATAGGACTTATAGGGAGGCAGTTACACCCAAGGTGGAGGACACAGGAGACTGGGTGACAGATAGGACGGAGAAAGCGGTCAGCGAGCCAGTTCAGTGTACCCCTGTGGTCATGCTTATCTGTAGCCCAGGTAAACACATCAGATACAGTCGGGCAAACGAACTAATAGAGAGAAGGAGTTTTCAATGTTCCAGTGGTCTGCCTCTTGACTCAGAAGGGAAGGGGGACGAAGAGACACGCTGTGGTGATAGGGTATTCGTTAGTTCGGGGAACAGACAGGAGGTTCACGGTGCCATAATGAGATTCCCGGATGGTCTGTTGGCTCCTGCGTGCCTGAGTCCTGAATATTTCAAACCGAATCACCAGCATTCGTAAGTGCGAGGTCCAAAAAGCCAAAAGCCTGTTTACCGAAGAAGTACGATTATTTACATACTCCAATTAGTGCGGGAGAAGCATCAGTCACATGTATCAGTAGCACCGTGGAATAAGGGGATTTACAGAGTCATCAAAGAGGAACTTGTCCAGGGAGAACGGACGGGGATAACGGCTGTGACGCCGGCAGAGCAGGGATGGCTGCAATGTCTGGTAATTGTACACAATGAGCTGGATAGATATGTCACACAGAAGAAGTTCTCAAATGATAGGCACTGACAACTGACGCTGACAAAGGAAGTTAAGGACTGCAGTTAAGCCAATAAATAGTAGCAAAATTGAATGGGAAAATAGATGATTTGAAAGTTTTTAAAATCCATCAAAAGGCAACCAAAAGGCTATAAAATGGAATAAAAATGGAACATGATAAAAAATTGGGCAATAAAATAAAGCAGGATCCCATAATTCATTTTCCTCAGTAATACAAACGTTAATGGGAAGGTGTGAGCTGTTATCAGGCCACTGGAAAGTAATTCTGGCGAGGTATTAATGGGTGACAAAAATAGCAGATGGACGTAACGTCTTTGTCTTCACTGCGGAGGAAACCAGCAGTGCGCCAGAGAGCCATGAGTGTCCGGGTGCAAGAGTGAGTGCCATTGCGATTACAAAGGAAAATGCGCGAGTAACACTCAAAGGTCTTAAGGTGGATAGGTCACCTAGAGCAGACAGACCACATCTCAAATACCTCAGAGAGGTTTCCGAAAAGAAATCGGATGCATTAGTCTTGATCTTCGGAAATCACGTATCTCGCGGAGGACGGGAAGATTGCAAATGTCATTCCACTCTTTGAGAAGGAAGGGAGGCTAAATAACTGAAATTATAGGCCCGTCAGCCTGATCTCAGTTGTTCAGAAATGTGTTGGAGTCTGTTTTCAAATTTGAGCTTCCGGGGTTCATGGAGGGGAATGATAAAATATGTCAAAGTCAGCATGGTTTCTGTTGAGGGAAATCTTGCCTGACAAATCTGTTAGAGTTGCTAGAGGAAGTAACAAACAGTCCGGGCAAAGGAGAGACAATGGAAGCCATTTACTTGGATTTTCAGAAGGAATTTGATAAGATTCAACACACGATGCTCCTCAACAAGACAAAATCCAGTGGCGTTCCGGGTAGGATACTGCCATGGATACAGGGATGTCTGTCAGGCAGGAGGTAGCGATAGGGAATAATATTGTCCATTTCTGGTTGGCTGCCTGAAACTAGAGCTTGTCCTCACTTGCCATTGTTTGGATCAATATTTTCACATTGTTTGACAATTATTTGTATCGTGATTTGGACGGTTTTGTGGAAACATTTGCGCATTATACGAAGATAGGTGGAGAGGTAGCTAGTGTTGAGGAAACAATGCGATTGCAACAGGACAGGACTTGGGCAGATTGGAAAAATGGGAAGGGAGTATCAAGTGGAACACAGTGTAGGGAAATGCATGATAATGCGTTTTGGTTAGAGGAATAATAGGGCAGACAATTATCTAAATGCGGAGACGTTTCATATATCACAGTTGCAGAACAACTTGGAACGCTTGTGCAAGACTCCCAGAAGTTTAATTTGCAGTTTGAGTCTGGGGTCAGAAGGCAAATGCAATAGTGGTATTTATCTCAAGGGGAAATAAAAGTGATAACGGTGAGGCTTTATAAGGCAACAACAAGGCCGCTTTTGGAGTATTGGCAAGGGTCTGGGCCCCACATGTCAGAAGGGATGTGCTGTCATTGGAGAGAGTCCAGACGGGTTTAACGACGATAATTATGGAAATGAAGGGGTTAACATGCGGGGAGCGTTCGGCAACTGTGTGCCTGTACTCACTTGAATTTAGAAGTTGATAAAGCTAAATACGGTGGATGCGCAGCGGATGTTTCCGGTGGCGGGGATATCCAGAACTAGATGGCACATGCTCAGAATCGCGGGACATCGTTCTAGAATAGAAGCAAAGAGGAGCGTTTGTTGCCAGGGACGAGAGAATATGCGGAATGCTCTGTCACAAACCATGCTGGAGGCCAAGTGCACCGAGGCGGAATTTGACAGTTTTCTGATTGGGGAGGCAAAAAATTATACGGCGAGAAGAAATGCTGAGTGGGATCCGGGAGCAGCCGGGAATGAAATGGCAAATCAGTTTCGATGGGCTGAATGGTCTTATGCTTCGCAATGCCTTATGATCGTATCATCTCCAATGTCAGCAAACCCTTTACTTTATAAGGGGACCAACACAGCTCATAATGCTACAAATGAGCCCACACCAGTGCCTTGTATAGTCTAAAAATTAAAAAAATAAATTGTTCTGATGTTGCGGTCATCTGGAAATGAACGTGAACATTGCGCTTGTCTTTCCCACCACTGACTCCACCTGTCAGTTAACCTTAAGGGAGTTCTGCAGCAGGACTCCCAAATTCGCTTTGCGCCGTAGATTATTGATTTTTTAAAAAATAATATTCTCTACACTTTTATTTCTTCTGGCAAATTGCATGACTGTACACTTCCAGGCTCTGTATTCCATCTGCCAGTTCTTTGCCCGTTTGTTTCTGATCTGTATGACACTTGGAAACCTCTCTGCTACTACAATACTACACCTGGATCGGAAATGTTAAGACCGATCTCCACGGACTGTGGTTTCACGATGAGGATGTTAAACATTATTTTGCAGAGGGAGCTGCAACGGCCCAGGATTTGGAGCTTGTTGCTGAGAACTGAGGAAATGACTGTGCTGAACGCTGAGCTGTTGCCAATAAACCGCAGCTTGACTTAAGAATTGCTGTTGTCCGGATGGTCCCAGGACCAGTGCAGAGCAAGTGAAATCGTGTTACTTGAAGGTATCAGTGCCATGGATAGGGTGTATGAGGAGGGAGTACAGGGAGTTAGATTTTAAGTTGAAGTGCAGGATGTCCGGGGTGGTAATCTCAGGATTGCTGCTCGTGCCGCGTGCTAGTGAGCCCGCAACCAGGAAAACTGGACAGCAGACTGTTATCGGTTCGGACCAGTTGCTGAGGGATGGGAGCCAGATTGTCAGAACCGTTTATGGAGTATGTGTGGAGGCAGATGGTTGTAAGACCTCACACGATATTCGGAATCATATGATTGAGCTCAGGGCAACTCCTGTCCTGAACTGCATACATTTCATTGCAGAAGAATTGTAGGAAAGGCGGGTAATAGTGCTGACGATGAAGTAATTGGTTTAGAAATAGAGGCAATGCACACTGAGGAGAGGTTGATTACTGGGGGAAATTGCAGTCAGTCGGCTGAGCTGCAACTTACACGGTGGACAAAAAGGAAATGAAACTAAAGAGGTAAAGATGGGATATGACATTAAACTAGCCAATAATGTTAAAGAGGATGCCTGAAGTTTCTTCAGATGGATGAACCGGAAGGAGGTGAGGAGGTGGGTGTAGGACCGCTGGAGAGCATCTGGAAAGAACGAAACAGCAGATGGAATGAATGAGTACTTTGCACTAGTCTTCACAGTGGTAGACATGACCAGTAGGATGGAAGTTACAGGTTGTCAGGGTTTCGGAAGTGTGAGAAGTTACCATCACTGGGCAGAAGGTTTTTGCGATACTGAAAGGTCTGAAGGTAGATGAGACAGCTGGACTTGATGGTCTACACGCCTGGGCTCTGGGGAGTTTTGACGCCTGGTCTTACATCATTTTCTACTCGATATCGGCCACTCGTTTCTGAGCCTCTCCACAGTTCTGTGTAGATAAGTCGATTATTTGGTTCCTGTCGTGTGTGCAATGTCACCAAACCGGTCCCGCCAACTCTTCGCCTCTCCTTCCTTCCTCTTCCCTCTGCAACACAGCAGCTATCAGACACACAGAGACAGAGACGCGCAGTCTCTGAGGCAGTCACACGAGTCAAGACTTCTGGAACGGCCAGAGGTAGGGGGATGGTGGGGAAGGGGGGAATGGTGAGAGGGAGAGAAGGAGCGGGTGAGGGCTGAGGGTGGGAATTGAGGGATACAGAGGGCGGGTCGTGAGGGAAGTAGGCGAGAGGGAAAGAGGAACTGTGTGGTGGTAGGAAGGGGAAGCGAAAGAGGGTGTGGAGGGAAGGGAACGAGAAATGAAGCGGACGGAGTGAACGGGTGAGGAGGGTGGGTATTGGGGGAATAGGAGAAGGTGAGAGACGACTGCGTGTGCCGAGTTAAGAAGCACAAAACCCTCCCCCACCCTCGAAAAGTCGGAAGGGGAAAGTGTAGTGGGATATCTGGAAAGAGAGCGAGTGGGATTAGGAGAGAAAATGGGAATGGGAGAGAGAAAGGAACGGAAGAAGGAAAGGAGAGAGTGATAAAAGCAGGAAGGTGGGAGCGGGAAAATGAGAGCGAGATGGAGTGAAAATGAGATGGATTGAGAGAGAGATAGAGATAGGGACAGAGAGAGAGAGAGAGAGAGAGAGAGAGAGAGAGAGAGAGAGAGAGAGAGAGAGAGAGAGAGAGAGAGAGAGAGAGAGAGAGAGAGAGAGAGAGAGAGAGAGAGAGAGAGAGAGAGAGAGAGAGAGAATGTCGTTTGATAAGGGCAGATCGAGTACAAGGAATTCGAGTGTGTGCTTGTGTGCTGGGGAGTTTCCTTTAGCCAGTCACTCTCCAGATCTCTCTCCTCCCTCTATTTCTCATCACCCCACCCCCGCCACTCTCATCTCACTCAAACACCCTCTCTCACACACAATCTCTCACCTCCCCGCACTTCCTCTCTCATCTCTGTCCCTCTCTTTATCGGCTGTTCATCAGGTGTTAGTGGACCACGGTGTCCCACTCCGGGTTTCCTGTCCCGAAGGTCCGGTCCTTTTCAGGAGCTCAGAGACTCGACAGGATGGACGAGAGCGAGACCTACGCGAACATGCGGCTCACAGGGACGGACCCACAAGCTCCTTCGGGAGGTGAGTAGTGCAGAGAGAGGGAGACAGCTTACAGCTGTCTCTGATCCCGGGAGTATGAGATAGGATAGCGTGGACGGAGCTACTCTCCATGGCTGACCCCGGGGATGTGGTGTGGTCGGTCGGTGCTGAGGGCGCTTTACTCGGTGTCTGACCCCAGGTACTCATGACGACTCGCTGCGAAGGGAGTTTTAAGGCTGATTTACACTCTGCGTAGTAGCCGAAAGCGTAGCCTTTGTAAGTGGCCTGCGCCGTTCTGAACATTTATATCTGAGCCTCGGTATGTCTGCGTCGCACTGCAATTCACTAGTAAAACGCTAGATGGCGGTGTGGTTTATATGATTCTCAGTCATTGACCCGGGAAAGTGACGTGACAGTGTGGAGGGAGCTGCACTGTGTTTCTGTCTAAAAAATGTGTGATAGGACTGTGTGGAGAGAGTTTCTCTCTGTGCCTCAACCGTGAATGTGCTGTGTGAAGGTGTGGATGGAGACTTACTCTGCGTCTGACCCTGGGAATGTGCGGTGTGACAGTGAGGAGGAAGCCACTCCCAGATTCTCACCCTCAGATGCTCTGTCCCCAGCTGAACCGGATGTATCGTACGTGCAGCTGAATATCACGGCTACCTCGGCGCCCCGGGTCCGGAGAGATGAAGGTCAGTTTCATCTTTTTTGGTTTGACAGTGTTTAGGTGACGTGTCGATTCCTTTCGATAGATTTCAGGGCAAAGTACTGTTGACCCCGATCATTCACTGCTGCAGAATACGTCAGAGGGAACTCGGGATATAGACCATGATCAGGGAGCTCATTGGAAGCGTGGGGCGGTGTTTGGTGTGGATGGTGCCTTCGTGACTGGATGTCTGGACAGAGCCCTGTGGGACGGGGTGAGGAGGCAGTGCTGTGCGAGGGGGCGCTGAGGAGGGGATTCACTGGGAGGCGTGTAGTTGTGGGTGAGGCTTGGAATTCGGTGAGGAGGATTTGCTGTGAGAGTGGTCGCTGAGGGGAAAAGGACATTGAGGAGGGAGCACGGAGCAGAGGGAACACCGTGGAAGAAGGGTCGATAAAAAGGAAACAACATTGGAGTGGAGGTGATGCGGGAACCATGGAGGAAGCGGAAATGAGCCAGCACAGTGGAAAACTTGAACGAATCTCTCAACTTTCGAAACTCCTTTTTCTCTCCTCTGATCTCTCTGTCTCCCTCTCTCTCTCCTACTTTCCCCGCTTTCCCTCCCTTATTCCCCACCCTTTTTCCTCAGCTTTGCCTTCCACCACCTTCCCTCTCACACATCTTTCATTCCTCTCTCAACCTCTCCATATTTTACCACCTTTGCCCCTCTCTCTGCCTACTCTCTCTAATTTCGCACATCTATCGAAAATCCTTATATCTCTCCCCATCCGTCTCTCTCCCCATGCCCTTTCCCCTCTACTCTTCCAACCAATTCCCCTTCTCCCAAATTTCAACCTCCCTCCCCTTCCCTCTCTTGCCCAACACTCCAAACTCGCCCATCTATCACACTCCCCCTTTCACCCTTCCTCACCCTCGCACTCTCCTTTGCACTCGTCCCCTTTTCCCCTCTCTCGCAATCTCCCTTTCCCTTCCTCTGTTCCTTACCCTCTCTGCATCCCACTTAGCTTCTAACCTCACTCTCCTATCTCCCACTGCCCTCTTTGCTCTCCCTCGTCCCTCCCCTTACCCTCACTCTTATCCTCTATCACCGCTCTCTCTTCCTCTGCCACTCTCTGCGTCTCCTCTAACAATTCTCAACCCAATTCTCTCTCTTCTATATTCCCGCTCATTGCGTCTATCGCTCACCACTGTCTCCTCCTCTCTATCCATCTATCATCCTCTCTCCCCTCGGGTTCCCCGTTCCCTCACATTCTTTCTCCCTGCCTCTCATCCTTTCCCCCCTTTACTTAACCCACACTTCCCCTACTCTCCTTTCGCCTTTTTCTGCTCTCTCTCGCTGCCGCCACTCCCCGTTCTATCACCTTCTCTCTGTTCCTCCCTCGCTCTGCATCCCAGTTGGTCTGAGCACCACCTACGCAGAGGTGAAATTTCTGAACGATGAGCCCGTCATCGATGAGGATCAGGCTCCTCCCATTGCCCCAGGACACCGCAAGCTGCCAACCAATGCCCAAACAGGTCAGAGTTCATAATTATGACGCCGCTGTGGACACTTCACGTGTTACATGCAGAAGTGTGTGTTTTAGTAAATACTGCAAATTTCTCTCCTTCGGCCACTTTCCTAGCATCTCGTCCCACATACCGGCCACCATTTGGGTCCAAAAATTAGTCACTTGGATGCCCAATTAATTGTATTTCTTCTCTCACCTTCGCCGTGTGCATTCTCGTCCGTGACTGTCGCTGAGGTGACCCACATGGATTTGTCCACCTCTGTAAGTTCACCCGCACACTCCAACGAACAAAGCCCCTCTGTGAGGTCACCCGTACACTCCAACGAACAAAGCCCCTCTGTAAGGTCACCCGTACACTCCAAGGAACAAAGCCCCTCTGTGAGGTCACCCGTACACTCCAAGGAACAAAGCCCCTCTGTGAGTTCACCCGTACACCCCAGGGAACAAAGCCACTCTGTGAGGTCACCCGTACACTCCAAGGAACAAAGCCCCTCTGTGAGGTCACCCGTACACTCCAAGGTATTAAGTCCTGAACTGCCCGACATCACTTCATAACTCAGTCCCTCGAGCTCTTGCAACATCCTGGGAAATCTCCCTCTGCACACTTTCCAGCGCACTTACATCTTTCCTACAGCAGGGCGAACCAAGATTGAACCGAAATCCGAGTGCCTCCTCGCCGACGTCTTGGACAACTGGGATGTGACCTCCCGACTCCCGTACTCAGTGTCCTGACTGATAAAGGCAAACGTGTCGAACACCTTCTTCTCCAGCCTGTCGACCTGTATCTCCCGTCCTCCTAGAGACTCCTTCATTCCTCCAAGCTCCCTGTCCTCCAGCAATCTTCACGTCGTATGCAAACTCAAACCGGAGTATTAATTCAGCATCCAAGTCTTTGACATAATAGAAGAATAATCGGACACAACGAGACCCTGTGGAACACCACAGGACACCGTCAGCCAACATGTAAAACCTACAGCACAACACCGTCCCTTCGGCCCACAAAGTTGTGCTGAACATGTCCCTACAATAGAAATGACTAGACTTCCTGTTCGCCCTTTATTTTTCAAAGTTCCATGTACCTGTCCAGAAGTCTCTTAAAACACCCTATTTCTGTGTGGGGTATCTATCCATGTTTCTATAAAATACCCGAGCGTATCTTACCCTAAATGAGGTAAAACGTTGGGAAAATGTATGCGTACACACATTAGTGGGTGAAATGAACGGGCGGACGACTATTTAGATGGACAGAACATTCAAAATGCAAAGGGACTTGGATACCCTGAAGGTCAGTCTCCAGTTTGAGTCGGGGGTGGAGAAGGCGAGTGCAATGTTGCCATTGATTTCTAGTGGTACGGAATATAAGAACAGGGATATGATGTTGAAGCACTCGGAGACCACACTTGGAGTATTCTCTGCCGTCTGGGGCTCCTTATGGATGTGCTGACATTGGAGAGGTTTCAGGGAAGATTCACCAGAATGGTTCCAGGAATGAGAGGGTTATTGTATGAGGAACATCTGGAGCTTTTGGGCTGTATTCCCTGGAGTTCAGGAGACTGAAGGGGGGGGGGGAGATCTCACAGAAAATTTCCGATTGTCTAAAGGCCTGAACAGATTAGATACAGTATGTTATTCCGCGTGATAGGGGAGTCTAGGACAAGAGGTCACGACTTCAGGATTGAAGATAGTCCATTTAGAACGGAGATGCAGCTAAATTACGAGTTAGTCAGAGACTGGTAAAGCTGTGGAATTTGTTGCCACAAGCGGCTGTGGAGGCCAAATCATTTGGTGCAGTTACGGCAGAGATCGATAGTTTCTTGATTAGCCGGGATATCGAAGGGTATTTGCAGTATGCAGGGTAGTTGGGATGACGGAAGAATTATTTCAGCCCATGATTGAATGGCGGGGCAGACTTGAATAACCGAATGGCCTCCTTCTGCTGCCATATCTGATCATCACATGGTCTTGTGGTCTCTCCACAGCTGCGCATGAACAGCAGCCGAACGTAAAGATCGGAAATAGACCGCACCGTCTGATCTGCCTACTCTGCCTGGTTACGTCCGCCCTCATCGTGATAGTGGTCGGTCTCTCGATCCATGGTGACTGGAACGTTCTCCCGGTGGAGTCACACCATACGTAAAGAGAGTGGAATAAATTTATATTGTAAAAAAACACAAGGACACAGACGCGCCGTTTGCCGTAACACCGATTAAAACCCCATCACCACAACACGGACACACACTTGACCGTGATAAAAACACGCCATTCACCATAACATCAACAATACTCTTACCGGAGCACGGTCACGACCTTCAAAGAGACACAGATAAACTCCTGACCGCGACGCTGATACGAACATCGCCGTGACACAAACATGACCCAGTCCCCAATTGTAACATCAACAAAACCTTCACCAGGGCATTGATATACTCCATCGCCGTGACACACACGTGACTACCACACTGACCGCAACTTACTCCTCACTGTAATATCGACATGCCCCTGACCGTGTCACTGATAAACTCCTTAAGCGACATGGAAACACACCTCACAGTGCCACCGACACGTTCTTCACCGTGACACTGAGTTACCGCATACCGTGACACCTTCACGCTCCACAACGTGATCCACTCCGCACGACACCGTGACAAAGACTCAGAAGTCACTTTAACACGCCTTAGTGAGACAGTATCGCTCCTCTACGTAAAAACCGATGCACCGCTCGCTCAGGCAATTCCCCACACCTCACTCTGACGCAGGCAAACCCCTTAACGTGATACTGACACCTAAATTCACAATGACACCGACATAGTACTCTCCGTGACACCGACACACAGTTCAGCGTGACCGTCTCATACCCAGCGTGGCCATGACATGTCTCTCACCGTGACACAGACATAAACTTCTCTGTGAAACCAGCACACCCCACACATGATACAGATACTCCACCCACGGTGACACCACAAGGCCCCCCACACTGGCATTTTCCTCGACTTGACATCGAGCTACACTTCATTGTGATCCGGCACACCACTCGCCGGGGCACAGAACCTCCTCACAGTTTCCTCACACGTCCCTCACAGCAAATCGGACATGTCCAGCATGATACTGAAACCCCCATTGTAACATCAACAAAATCTTCATCGGTGTATTGATATACACCATAGTGTGACACAGACGCGCCCCTCAAGGTGACGCCGACGCCTCTCACTGTGCCATCAGCATCTCCTTCACTGTGACACCCTTCACCGTGACACTGACACAACAAAATTATAATGGTGCATAGTTCCCTGAAGTTGGAATCTCATGTGCATAGGGTGGTTAAGGAACCTTTTTGGTATGCTGGCCTTTATAATTCAGAGCATTGAGTATAAGTGTTGGAATGTAATGTTAAAATTGTACAAGGCATTGGTAAGGCCAAATTTGGAGTATTATGTACAGTTCTGGTCACACAATTATAGGAAAGATGTCAACAAAATAGAGGGAGTTTAGAGAAGATTTACTAGAATGTTACCTGGGTTTCAGCACCTAAGTTGCAGGGAAAGGCTGAACAAGTTAATCTTTATTTTTGGAGCGTGGAAGGTTGAGGGGGGACTTGAGAGAAGTATTTAAAATTATGAGGGGGATAGATAGAATTGACGTTGATAGGCTTTTCCATTGAGAGTAGGGGAGATTCAAGCAGGAGGACATGAGTTGAGACTTAGCGGGCAAAAGCTTAGGGTTAACAGGAGAAGGAATTTCTTTACTCAGAGATTGGTGGCTGTGTAGAATGAGATTCCAGTAGAAGTGGTAAGAGGCAGGTTCGATATTGTCATTTAAAGTAAAATTCGAAAGTAAAGGAAAGGAGTGTAGGGTTATGGGCTGAGTGCAGGTCGCTGGGACTAGGTGAGAGTCAGCGTTTGGCATGGACTAGAAGGGCCGATATACCCTGTTTCTGTGCTATCATTGTTTTATTGTTATATGCTGACTCACGTGTCACTGCAAACGCTAAACATCCTTCACCATCTCTCTCAGTGTCACAGATTCGTCAGTCTAAGGAAACCTGCCACCGAAACTACCATGAGTTAAGCTCAACCCTTCAATCCAAGCTTTCTGCGCTCAACTCTAATCTGTCCGTTCTTCGTCACCAGTTAACTGAGATGGAAACGAAATACAGATCTGTCAAAGAAACCAAGGCTCAAATCTGTGAATTGTTGACCAGCAGTAGGGGTGAGGCATCATCCCTCTGTTTCACCCGCTCCTCATCACAGGGCAGGCATGGAGAGAGGAAGCGTCACTCTGTGCTTGACATCGGGAGTGTGTGATGAGATGGTATGGAGGGTGAGTCACTCTGTGTTTGACCTGGTGAGCGGGTGATGGAGCTGGTTGGAGGAAATGTCACTCTATCACTGAATCCAGGAGGGCGTGATGGAATGTTGTGGAGGTGGATTCACTCTGTGTCTGTCCATGGGATTGTGAGACGTAAAATTTCAGCTTCACTCTACGTTCCACTCCGGGAATGTCTGATGGGACAGTATAGATCCAGCTTCACTCTGTGTCTGACAGCGGGATTGTGTGATGGGACACTGCCCAGAGAGATTCACCCCATGTCTGACACCTGAAATTTGTTATGGCACCGTGGTGAGGGCGTTTCACACTGAATGCGGAATATGTGATGGGACAGTGCGGCGGGGGATTCACTCTGTGTCGGAATCCGGGAGTGAGTGATGGGACGTTGCAGCGGAGGATTCATTCTGTGTCTGAATAGGGAAGAGTGTGATGGGATAGTGAAGAGAAAGCTTCAGTATGTGTCTGATACGGGGAGTGAGTGATGGGACGTTGCAGCGGAGGATTCATTCTGTGTCTGACTCCCGGAGTGTGTAATGGGATCGTAGAGAGAGAGAGCGTTTGTGGTTGAATCCAGGAGTGTGTGATGGGACGGTGCAGAAGTAGGGTTTGTTCCATGTGACACCGGATTGTGTGATTGGATATTGTGGAGGGAGTCTGACCCGGTGAGTGTGACATGGGAGGGTGTGGGCGGAGCTTCGCTTTGTGTGAAAACACAGGTGGGTGTGATGGAACGGTTCAGAGAGAGACCCTCACTCTGTGACCTGCCAGGAGATGCTTGATGGGACGTAAGGATGGAGACTCACACTGTGCTATACTCGAGAGTGTGATATGGGGTCGTGTGGAGGCAGCTTCTCTCTGTGTCTGACCCCGGGAGTGTGTGAGGGGCGGTGTTGAGGGAGCCTTCCTCTGTGTCTGACCCCCGAAGTGTGTGACAGGTCGTTGTGCAGGAAACTTCACTGACGTCTGACCGCTGAAATGTGTGTCTGTGTCTGACTCCGAGAGTCTTTGATGGGACATTGCAGACGGAAGGTTGACTCCACGTCTGATCCCGTGCGTTTATAAAAGGCAGTGTGCACGGAGCTTCAGTCCACGTCTGATCCCGTGCGTTTATAAAAGGCAGTATGCAGGGAGCTTCACTCCACGTCTGATCTCGGGCGTTTATAAAAGGCAGTATGCAGGGAGCTTCAGTCCACGTCTGATCCCGTGCGTTTATAAAAGGCAGTATGCAGGGAGCTTCACTCCACGTCTGACCCCGGGCGTTTATAAAAGGCAGTGTGCACGGAGCTTCACTCCACGTCTGATCCCGTGCGTTTATAAAAGGCAGTGTGCACGGAGCTTCAGTCCACGTCTGATCCCGTGCGTTTATAAAAGGCAGTGTGCACGGAGCATCACTTCACGTCTGACCCCGGGCGTTTATAAAAGTCAGTGTGCAGTGAGCTTCACTCCACGTCTGACGCCTGGAGAGTGTGATGCGTCCGTAGAGAGGGAGATTCATTCTGCGGCTGACCGTGTTAGTGCGTGATCGGACGGTGCAGGGATCTTAAATCTCTGTCTCACCTCGTGTATGTATGATGGGACTCAGTGTTTGACACAGTGTGCGTGCGATGAGTAGCTATGGCTGGAAGGGGGAGTTGGGTGACAGACTTTGGGGGTGGGGTCAAGTGCGTGTCTGACACAGGGACCGGTGACGCCTGCCTGGAGAGGAGACATGCTAGAGGTATGCAAGAAATTAAGTGGAATAGATAGAGTGGCAGCAGCGCCTATTCCCCATGGTACCACTGCTCAACACCGGCGAACATGGATTTAATATAAGGGGAAGAAGATTCACCGGGGTTATTCGACGATTTTTTTTCACTCAAAGAGCGGTTGGTGTGGGAATGCACTGCCTGAGTCAGTGGTGGAGGCAGATACACTAGTGACATTTAAGAGACTACCAGACAGGTATATGGAGAAAATTAAAGTAGGGGGATATATGGGAGGAAGGGATTAAGTGTTGACACAGCATTGAGGGCCACACGGTCTGTATTGTCCTGTATTAATCTATGTTCTATGTTGTAATCAGACTGTTTCTTGACCCTTGGGAGTGTGTGGTGGATGGTGTGGAGGGAAATTCACTGTGTCTGATCCATGTTAATTTACGACGAGACGTTGCATAGGGATATTCACTCTGTCCCTGACCTCAGGTGTGCGTGATGGGACAGCGGGCAGGGAATTTCACTCTGTGTGTCACGCCGTGTGTGTGTGATGGGGAAGTGTGAAGGGAGATTCACTCTTTCTGTCACTGTTCCATGTTCCTGATTTTCAGAGCAAACGTGTTCCAAGGACTGGGCCACAAATAAAGACCGGTGTTATTACGTATCCACGATTTACACATCTTTCCAAAAAGCGAAGCAAGAATGTTCAAACCGTCATTCAAGGCTGCTGGAAATCAATTCAAATGATGAAGCGGTATGTGTCACAGAACGGGAAGATCCAACAGTAACACTGGAATCATCTCACACTCCCGTGGTCAGACACAGAGTGATTATTCCTCTACACGGTCTCATCACACACTCTCGGGGTCAGACACAGAGTGAATCTCTCTCCACTCCGTCCCATCACACACCCCCGGGGTCAGAACAGAGTGAATCTCTCTCCACTCCGTCCCATCACACACCCCCGTGGTCAGACACAGAGTGAATCTCTCTCCACACCGCCCCATCACACACTCTCGGGGTCAGACACAGAGTGAATCTCCCTCCACACCGTCCCATCACACACTCCCGGGGTCAGACACAGAGTGAATCTCTCTCCACTCCGTCCCATCACACCCCCCCGGGGTCAGACACAGAGTGAATCCCCCTCCACACCGTCCCATCACACACTCCCGGGGTCAGACACAGAGTGAATCTCTCTCCACTCCGTCCCATCATACACTCCCGGGGTCAGACACAGAGTGAATCTCTCTCCACTCCGTCCCATCACACACCCCCGGGGTCAGACACAGAGTGAATCTCTCTCCACACCGCCCCATCACACACTCTCGGGGTCAGACACAGTGTGAATCTCCCTCCACACCGTCCCATCACACACTCCCGGGGTCAGACGCAGAGTGAATCTCCCTCCACCCCATCCCATCACACACTCCCGGGGTCAGAGACAGAGTGAATCTCCCTCCGCACCGTCCCATCATACACTCCCGGGGTCAGACACAGAGTGTATCTCTCTCCACTCCGTCCCATCATACATCCCCGGGGTCAGACACAGAGTGAATCTCTCTCCACTCCGTCCCATCACACCCCCCCAGGGTCAGACACAGAGTGAATCTCCCTCCACACCGTCCCATAACACACTCCCGGGGTCAGACACAGAGTGAATCTCTCTCCACTCCGTCCCATCACACACCCCCGGGGTCAGACACAGAGTGAATCTCCGTCCACCCCGTCCCATCACACACTCCCGGGGTCAGAGACAGAGTGAATCTCCCTCCGCACCGTCCCATCATACACTCCCGGGGTCAGACACAGAGTGAATCTCTCTCCACACCGTCCCATCACACACTCCCGGGGTCAGGCACAGAGTGAATCTCCCTCCACGTCACGCCATTACACAATCCCGGGGTCAGACACAGAGTGAAGCTCCTTCCAGACAGAACCATCCCAGATTGCTGTTTTAATCAGCTGAGAGAAGCTCCGTAGATATTCTTCGATTCTAGGCATTAATCAAGTAAATTTTACTTCACAGAGCTTTGTAACCCTCAATCTTCTGGACAGAATTGCTTACTGGATTGGAAAATGTGAAAACGGGTGAGATTTTAACTAATCTGTGGGATGAAGATTGGTTATTGACATAGTCCTCACAGGAGAAAATGTGATTAGTTTACGGAATGAAGTAGTTTTGACGTAATAGGGAGGGCCATTGTGATTTTTTTGTTTACTGTACGTGGGTAGGGGGTAGGGTTAGACAATAGACAATAGAGAATAGGTGCAGAAGTAGACCATTCGGCCCCCCGAGTCTGCACCGCCATTCTGAGATCATGGCTGATCATTCACTATCAATACCCAGTCCCTGCCTTGTCCCCATATCCCTTGATTCCCGTATCCATCAGATATCTGTCCAGCTCCTTCTTGAAAGAACCCAGATAATTGGCCTCCACCGTCTTCCGAGGCAGTGCATTCCACATCTCCACAACCCTCTGGGAGAAGAAGCTCTTCCTCAACTCTGTTTTAAATAACTGACCTCTTGTTCTCAATCCATGCCCTCTGGTACTGGACTCTCCCAACATCTGGAACATATTTCCTGCCTCAATTCTATCAAATCCTTTAATTATCTTAAACATTTCAATCAGATCCCCTATCAATATCCTCATTTCCAGCGTGTACAAGCCCAATCTCTCCAATCTCTCTGCGTAAGACAGCCCTGCCATCCCAGGAATCAACCTAGTGAATCTACGCTGCACGTCCTCAATTGCCAGAATGTCCTTCCTTAAACCTGGAGACCAAAATTGTACACAATATTCCAGGTATGGTCCCACCAGGGCCCTTTACAAATGCAAAAGGACATCCTTGCACTTGTATTCAATTCCCCTTGTAACAAAGGCCAACATTCCATTTGTCCTCTTCACTGCCTTTTGCACTTGCTCATTCACCTTCATTGACTGGTGAACTAGGACTCCTAGGTCTTTTTGAATTTCTCCCTTACCTAAATCTACACCGTTCCGACAATACTCTGCCCTCTTGTTCCTGCTTCCAAAGTGGATAACTTCACATTTATTCACATTGAATGACATCGGCCAAGTATCTGCCCACTCACCCAGCCTATCCAAGTCTCCTTGTATTCTCCTAACGTTCTCTTCGCATGTTACCCTGCCACCCAGTTTAGTATCGTCAGCAAACTTGCTGATATAGTTTTCAATGCCCTCATCTAAATCGTTGACATAAATCGTAAAGAGCTGTGGTCCCAATACAGAGCCCTGTGGTACCCCACGAGTCACCTCCAGCCAGTCCGAGAAACACCCATTCACTGCTACCCATTGCTTTCTATCTGCCAACCAGTTTTCTATCCATGTTGAAACCCTGCCCCCAATGCCATGAGCTCTGATTTTACACACCAATCTCCTATGTGGCACCTTATCGAATGCCTTCTGAAAATCTAGGTACACAACATCCACTGGCTTACCCTTGTCTAACATCCTTGTTACACCCTCAAAAACACCAACAGATTAGTCAAGCATGATTTGCCCTTGGTAAATCCATGCTGGCTTGGTCTAATCCTATTTCTGCCATCAAGATGTGCCACTATTTCGTCCTTAATAATGGACTCAAGCATCTTCCCCACGACTGAATTTAGGCTAACAAGGCGGAAGTTCTCCGTTTTTTCCTTCCCTCCCTTCTTGAAAAGTGGGATAACATTAGCCTCTCTCCAATATACAGGAACTGATCCTGGATCTAAGGAACATTGGAAAATGATTACCAATGCATCCGCAATTTCCTGAGCCACCTCATTTAGAATCCTCGGATGCAGTCCATCTGGACCCGGGGATTTATTAGCCTTCAGTCCTACCAGTCTACTCATCACAGTTTCTTTCCTAAAGTCAATCTCTCTCAATTCCTCTGATATCTTATGACCATGGCCCATTCATACATCTGGGAGATTGCTTGTGTCCTCCCTGGTGAAGACAGATCTAAAGTACGCATTAAATTCTGTTGCCATTTCCCTGTTACCCATAACAATTTCTCCCAATTCATTCTTCAAGGGGCCAACATTGTTCTTAACTATCTTCTTTCTCTTCACATAGCTAAAAAAGCTTTTGCTATCCCCTTTTATATTCCTGGCTAGACAGAGCTCATACCTATTTTTTTTTCTCTCCGTATTGCTTTTTTAGTTAAGATCTGCTGTTCCTTAAATCTTTCCCAATCATCTGTATTCCCACTCATCTTAGCCCTGTCATACTTCTTTTTCTTTAATGCTATACAATCTCTGACTTCCTTTGTCAACTACTGTGGCTCCTTCCCCCTCTTTGAACCCTTCCTTCTCATTGGAATGAACTGCTTTTGCATCTTTTGTATTATGCCTAAGAATATCTGCCACTGCTGGTCCACTGTCTTTCTGCCAGGGCATCCGCCTATTTAACTTTGGCCAGCTCTTCCCTCATGGCTCCATAGTCTACTTTATTTAATTGCAACACTGACACCTCTGATCTGCCCCTATCCCTCTCAAATTGTAGATAAAAACTTATCATGTTATGATCACTACTTCCTAATGGCTCCTTTACTTCAAGATCACTTATCAATTCCTGTTCATTACACATCACCAAGTCCAAAATAGTCTCGTTGCTGATTGACTCAAGCACAAGCTGTTCCAAAAATACATCCCTTAGACACTCCACAAACGCCCTATCCTGGGGTCCAGCACCTACCTGATTCTCCCAGTTCACCTGCATATTGAAATTTCCCTTAACGAATGCATTACCTTCAGCACATGCCAAAGTTAACTCCCTAATCAACTTGTACCCAATATCCACGCTACTGTTTGGGGGCCTGTACACAACACCCATTAGGGTATTTTTACCCTTACTGTTCCTCAGCTCAATCCACACAGACTCTACTTCCCCTGTTCCCAAGTCACCTCTTGCTAAGTACTGAATCTCATTCCTCACCAACAGGGCCACCCCACCCCCTCTTCCTATATTTCTGTCTCTACGATGGCACGTATACCCTGGTACACTCAATTTCCAGGCCTGATCCCCTTGCAGCCATGTCTGCGTTATCCCAACAATACCGTAGTTCCCTATTTTCATCTGAGCTTCAAGCTCATCTGTCTTATTTCTGACACTACGCGCATTCAAGTATAGAATTCTGAGCCCATTCCTCCTCTCTTTACTTAAAACACAGTCTACTGTACCTAACCCAGCTCCTTGAACTTCCATCGGGCTAATTGCACCCTGAATTTTGATGACCTTCTCAAGATCACCCAAATCTTCTACACATTTAACCCAATGCTCCTTCTGACCAACCCTCTGGATCTGGATCCCTGCCCCCTGCACATCTAGTTTAAACCCCCGCGAGCAGCACTGGCAAACACTCCTGCAAGAATGTTAGTACCCCTCCGGTTCAGATGTAGACCGTCCCTTCGAAACAGATCCCAAAGTCCCTGGAAGAAAGACCAATTATCCAAAAACTTGAACCCTTCCTTCCTGAACCATGCTTTCAGCCTCGTATTGATGTGCATAATCATTCTATTCTTCGCCTCACTCGCACGTGGCACAGGTAGCAATCCCGAGATTGTCACCCTGGAGGTTCTGCCTTTCAGCTTCACTCCTAACTCCCTGAACTCTCTAAGCAGGACCCCCTCACTCACCTTACCTACATCGTTGGTCCCTACATGGACAACTTTATCTGGGTTCATGCCCTCTTTCTCAAGAATAGCCTGCACCCGATCTGAGATGTCCCGGACCCTGGCACCAGGGAGGCAACATACCATCCGAGACTCCTGATCTGCCCCACAAAATCTCCTATCTGCCCCCCTGACTATAGAATCCCCTACAACTATCGCTCCCTTCTCTTCCCTCCTCCCCTTTCTAGTTGAGGGTTCAACCTCTGTGCCAGAGGTTGAACAATGGGAATATTTAGGGGCCGACACGTGTATGTCGGGGAAGGGCAGGGCAGTGGGAATATTTCGGAAACTGCCAGCGGGCAGTGGGAAGAGAACGGTGACAGAGATTATTTTGGTAATGGCGCATGTGGGTGAGGACAGCGCGGTGCACCGGGATTATTTTGAAGTTAGTCGCCGGGCTGTGAGGAGAGGGAATAGTTTGGTGAGTGACATGGCTCTGAGCGGCTAGAGTAGGAAATCTGGATTAGTTTGGAGACCAATACAGTGCGATGGAACACATTTGGATAACGGATTTAGTTTCCAAACTGACGCACGGACGTGGGGGAGAGGGTGCCAGTGGTATAAGTGTGGAGGCGGACCAGAGGTTCTGGGGAGAGCGCGGTGTTGTGGGATATGTCAGGAGACAGACACGAAGCTCTGGGTAGAGGAAGGGGCAACGAGATGAACCTGGAACCACACAGGGCTGAGGGAAGAGTGTGGAACATTGGGATTCATTTCGGACAGACATAGGTCTGTGGGGAGACGGTGGGACAGTGGGGTTTGTTCAGTGACTGAGACAGATCAGAGGGGAGAGGGTGGAACAGTGGGATTCATTTCCGACAGACATAGGTCTGTGGGGAGACGGTGGGACAGTGGGGTTTGTTCAGTGACTGAGACAGATCAGAGGGGAGAGGGTGGAACAGTGGGATTCATTTCGGACAGACATAGGTCTGTGGGGAGACGATGGGACAGTGGGGTTTGTTCGGGGACTGAGACAGATCAGAGGGGGGAGGGTGGGCCTGTTCGATTCGTCTGGAGACTGAAAGTGGTCTGTGGTGAGAAAGCGGTTCGGTGGGATTAGTTTGGGGTATATGGAGCTGTGCGGAGACATTGGGTCAGTACGATTAGTTTGGGGACTGACACAGGATTGTGGGGAGACATTGGGACCGTGGTATTTTTCTGAGTACCGGCACGGGGCCGTCGGGGAGAGTGGTTGAATGGGATGAGTTTGGGGACTCACACAGGCAATTAGGAGAGAGCGAATTCATGGGATTAGCTTGGGGACGGACTCCGCTCGGGTTCTCCACTGAAGCTGTTTTGTCTCTGTTGAAATTGTTTAACCCTCCTGGATAGGAAAGTGGGCCGGAGTCTCCTGTACAAGCTGTCCTCTGGAACGCCCGTCTGTAGTCAGTGCGTAAGGAGTATCATGTGTGATGGTGATTGGCCATTCATCTGCGAGAAATCGGCACCTTTGTTCCCAGATATTCCTGAACAGATCCCAGGTCTCTGTCAACAGCCAGTGGAGCAGACATGAATCAAGTGACTACCCCCATTTTCTCCTCCTTCTCTCCCCTTCACTCTCACTCCTAAATCCTTTCAAATTCCCTCCCAGCATTCTCTGCCCCTCCCTCCTACTCCATCTCCTCTTGTTGCCATCATATTCTCCCCAACAGACACCGACAAATCCATCTCGCCGTCTATCCCCTTCTCTTTCGCCATTCCCCCGTCCCGCTCTTCCCCGGTCCCTCTACCTTTCTCTCTACCCCCTCACCTCCCCTTATTTCTTCAATCTTTCTCCGCCCGCTCTTTCTCTTCTCCCTCTGCACACCTCTTACATCTCTCTCCCCTTCGCTCCCTCAGACACTCTCTCTCTCCCCTCCCCGTTCTCTCTGATAATCTCCGTCTCCCTGATTTCTCTCCCCCTCTCTCTTTCTGCTTTCCATTCACTCTCACCTCAATTCCTGTCCCGTCTGGTGCTCGATAACCCAACCCTGGGTGAAAGTCTGTCCGCATTCCCTCTGTCTGTGCCCCTCTTGTACCACGGCAACGAGACCTCCCAACTCCTGTACTCAGTGTGACTAGTGATCACCAGCGTGCCAAGTGTCCTGTCCAGTCGTATCGGATGTTTTCCTCAGGAATCGCTATTTCATTTATTATCTGAAACTTATAACGCCTGGAATTTGTTCTTTTGAAGCATCAGTACGGCGCAAAGATGTACAATTAATGTAAACTGCAAGTATTAATAAACACTGTAAAGATGTCGAGTACTTGCTGACGCATTGAAAGATGTGATGGCGCAGGGGAAGAAGCTGTTCCTAAATCACTGCGTGTGGGTTTTCTGTCTCCCGGAGCTGTCAAATACTCCTTTTATAATACGACGTCCAATCCCGTTATCATTCCCGTGAACCGTCTCCAATGTCTCACATCCCCTGTGTGATAAGCGATCGACACCTGCTCACAGAACTCCAAATGTGACCTCACAGGTGATGTATTAAGCCTGAGACTGACGTCCTTGCGTTTACGTCCCAGCCCTCTCGAAAAGAATGCTGTCATCGCATTTGCCTTCCTCACGGCCAGCTCAAACTGCAGGTTCATCTTCTGGGAAAGCTGCATGAAGTCTCCCAAATCCCTCTGCACCGCAGATTGTTTTTAACCCTGACACACTGTGCCGGTCATGTATGACCCGTTTTGACATGTGACAACACTAAAATACCCTAAATGCCATTTTCAGCCGAAATGTGATGACTTTTCCTAAAGTGACCCAAACATGTGCAAACATGGAAATATTTAAAAATCTTAAACTTCTGTACAGGTGCTTCAATTTTTTGTACATTGAGGCTGATCCGGGTCAGATTTGATCCGTATCTATTGAAATAGATTTTAGATCTCTGAAATATTAATTAAGGACTAATCATCCATTTATTAATATCAGATAGGCAATTTATACATTCTAAATAGATCTGTCGTTCAGAATTTTGTGTAGACACTGTTTTGAGGGGATGATTGGGTCGGGTTGAAATTGACCCGAACTATTCTGTTAAGGAATAGAAAATAAAGAGTTTGCCTGGGTTAAAAAAGAAATCATCACCATCAAGAAAATAGGCTACGTTTTTATTTATCTTATTTTCAAATTGCAGGACCATCCGATTTCCGGCACTGTATTCTATCTGCCCCATCGGTTCTAATTCTCCGATTCTGCCTGAGTCCTTCACCAGCCCCCTGCTTCCTCAGCACAACCTGTCGCTCGGCAACATTGCTGCCGACTGTGGTTTCCGGATGAGGGAGTCTATCATCCCGGTGGAGAGGGACGGACACCCGCCTGGGATTTGGAGACGCTGATTAAAACTTGGAACACGTGCGCGCTGAATAATCCACATCCTGTCACGCGCACTCACAGTATCCGGGACCGAATTCCAGACGACTGGGATGTTGGAGTGCTGGTGATTGCTGAGAGGGGTGTCTTGAGGACTGAGGGGGTTAGCTCTCCTATTGACTTGGGTAGTGTGTGATGCGTTTGTGCGGGTTTTTAGCTGGGCAGATGCAGTTGAACTAAACAATATCTGAATCGTGAATGTGTGAAGGGATGGGGAACAGGGAATTCACTCTGTGTCTGTACCAGAAAGAATGTGATGGGACAATGTCCAGGGAGTATCACGTGTTTGATCCCGGAGGTCTGCCATGGAACGGTGTGGAGGGAGCTGCACTCTGTGTCTGACAAAAGGAGTGTGTGCTGGGACTCTGTGGAGGGACCTTCACACTGTCTCTGACCCCGGGAGTGTGTGATGGGACAATGTGGAGGAGATTCACTCTGTTTGGCCCGGAAGTGTGTGATGGGACGGTGCGGAGGGATATTCACTCTGTGTCTGACCCCGGGAGTATGTGATGGGACGGTGTGGAGTTAGACTCTCTCTGTGTCTGACCCCGGGAGTGTGTGATTGGACGGTGTGGGGGGAGATTCACTCTGTGTCTGACCCCGGGAGTGTGTGATGAGACGGTGTGGAGTTAGACTCTCTCTGTGTCTGACACCGGGAGTGTGTGATGGGACGGTGGGGAGTGAGCTTCACTCTGTGTCAGACTCCGGGAATGTGTGATGGGATGGTGTGGAGGGAGATTGGCTCTGTGTCTCACCCCGGGAGTGCGTGATGGGACGGTGTGGGGTGTGATTCACTCTGTGTCTGACCCTGGGAGTGTGTGAGGGGACGGGTGAGTGTGTATGTTGGGATGGTATGGAGGTGTCTCGGTCAGGGTCTGACTGACGGTGTCAGAGACTCAGATATATTTTCCTCTTGGGACAGCCTCCAATCAGAGTTCGGAACCGGGAAATGTGTGCATTATAAACCAGTGCCTCGCGTTTGTTTACACAACAACCAATCAGCAAGGCAGGTTCATCAGCAAGAGAATATAAAGATAGAATCATAGGAACATAGAAAACAAACAGCACAATGCAGGCCCTGCGGCCCACAATTTTGTGCCGAACACGTCCGACCTTAAAAAAATTACCAGGCTTACCAATAGCCCTCCATTTTTCTAAACTCCATGTACCTGTCCAAAAGTCTCTTAAAAGACCCTATCGAATCCGCCTCCACCACCGTTGGCGGCAACCCATTCCATGCACTCTCCACTCACTTAGTAAAAAACTTACCCCTGACATCGCCCCTGTACCTACACCACAGCAGCTTAAACCTGTGTCCTCTAGTGGCAACCATTTCAGCCCCGGGAAAGTGCTTCGGACTATTCACACGATCAATGCCTCTCATCATCTTGTCGTTATACGATGACTCTTTGTCAAGTCATATTGGAAGGAAAATAGACCGAATATTCAGTTCACAGGAAACTGCGTGACAGTCCGGTGATTCACAGGGGACCGGTGATCATCCAGGACCAGTACAACATCCCCCTGTGGACAAGCTGCTCAATAACAGGTACACCAGTTTGTGTACCTCTGGGCGGGAGAGACAGGTTAAAATGACCAAGTGGAGATATATCTCACAGGTCAGGACTGAATCATGGATTCGCCGGACGATACAGCGTTACTCCAGAAACAAGGTGCAAAACACATTGTCAGCATTCAAACGCGGAACAAAGCACAAATAATATGGATAAAATGAAAAAATACCAACGCAGTTTGAGACATTGGGTCAAATGAATACCACTGATATCTGCAGTCGACCACAACAGAGCCTGTCTCCTTTCGAGCGAACACTGGGGGGCAGCACAGACTCAGGCCTGGAGACCACGCCAAAACAGCCTGCCTTGCGCAGCTCCTTCACTTCCATTGCCAGATGAAGGCTCTCACAGTTTACACATCAACTGGAGTTGAAATAATATCTCATCGGGAATCTTTGCGATAAAATATGGGTGGGGTGGGCATTAAACTAGAGATACAGGGGGGTGAAAACCGTAATGCCATCACAGATAGAAGAAAGCTTGTTGGAACAGATGTCGTTAAGGCCTCTGACGAAGTCAGGATGCAAAATGTTGAGCCAGCTGGGACTCACGTTCTGAGCTGCGTACGTTTCAGTACAGTAAGTATTGTACGAAAGGCAGATGAGCTCAGGGCGGGGGTCAACGTCTGGAAGTATGGCGTTGTAGCCAGTAGTGAGAATTGGTTGCAGGAGAGGCAGGACCATTAGCTTAATATTCCGGGTTCCGGCTGGTTTAGTCGTGCTAATGAGCAAATAAATCAAAGGTGAGAGGCAGATTTACAGTCAGGGTAAATATCACGGCAGTGCTCTGTCAGGACAGACTGGTGAACCCGTCCCGGTGAGGTTTTTTTGGAGGAACTGACGAATAAGAAAGGTATGAACTCGATCATGGGGCCATATTATCAAACACCTAATAGTCCCGGGGATTCAGAGGAACAAACCTGGAGAGAAACATTAGGTTGTAATATTGGGTGATTTTAACAGGTATTAACTGTGAGCCCCGTTCCGTGAAAGGACCAGTGGGGTAGCTTCGTAAATGTTTTCAAGAAAGTTTCCTTAATCAGTAGGTAGATAATTCCAACCAGAGAGTGCAATACTGGATCTCCTCCTGCGGAATGGAACAAGGCAGGGGACAAAAGTTTGTGCAGGCGACCACTGCATCCCGTGGCAGTCCGAGCCTTAAAGGGATGATATTCCCATTACATTCAAGGTGATTATGGAAAGGGGTATTTAGGACCTCGGGTTTAGTTCTAAATTGAATGAAGGCTGACATTTTTTGGAGGCAGGAATGATCTGGCAAGTGTGGATTCGGCCAGGCTGTTTTCTGGCGAAGATGTAGCTGCGAAGTTGGAGCCCAGGCGCTGTTTCATAAGAATACTGGGAGGTGTCGGATCACAACCAACAGCGCTGGAAATGGATTTCCTACGGTTGAGCACTGAGTGCTCAGCACGAACGCTTGAATTACAAACTTTCCAGGAAGGACTGTGACAGGCAGAAACTGTGAGTCCGAGTCTTAAAGTGAAAGTGACAGGGAAGCACAATCCAAATGAGGCCACACCAGAGCCTTAAAATTAAATCCTTGCCCGGGAGATGAATGCGAACCTTTTATGAGCTTCCTCACCACCGAGTCCTTGAACAGTCCAGCCTGGTGGTGGCAAAGGTTTCCAGTGGCCCAGCAGGTAGACATTCGGAACCCGGGGACCGGCGCGTGTTCAGTCATCTGAGTGATGATTCTCACATCGGCCTTCGGCTCAGAGGTCACAGAAGAGAAGGGGCGAGCAGAGCCGAACTGGTGCCCCTCTCGAACGTCTTTTTCAACTGCAACGTGACTTTCCAACTCGAGTACTTACTCAACTACAACCTTCGTCTCCGTCATCTCATCCCTCTCCGTCATCAGAGCAGATTTATATTACCCCATCCATCCGCTAAAACATACCCCGACTCCCTGACTCCCCCCTACTGTGCACCACTCCCCCCTTCACTTGTTCCTACTTAACCTACTATTCCTCTCCTCCTTTTCTGTCAGTAGCTCCCTCTCCCCCAGTCTCGGTTGGTCCCACCAGGACAGATCCACTGAGATGCTGACACCGGGCAACACAGGAACCTAAAATCAGACCATGAGATATAGGAGCAGAATTAAACCATCGAGTCTGCTGCGTCATTTCATCATGTCTGATCCAGGTCCCCCTCAGCCCCGATCTCCTGCATTTTCAACGTATTCCTTCATGGTCTGAGTAATCAACAATCTGTTCGCCTCTGACTTCAATATATCTAAATTTAGACTCCACAGACGCCTGTGCTACCCATTCCACAGACTTACCACATTGTGAGGAAATAATTCCCTCCTGTGATGGGATCTTATGTTTCATTCGCTATGTCCATTCCCTTTGTTGATTCATTGTTCATTAAGTTTCATTCCCTTTAAGGAGAGAGAGAGAGAGAGAGAGAGAGAGAGAGAGAGAGAGAGAGAGAGAGAGAGAGACTGAATACAATGTTACAAAAAGCTGTCTTCTACTGCTGCCCGAATTGCTATGGAGAGAGAGGAGGAGTTACATGAAGGACAGCTGATGTTCAGCCTGTGTAATGTCGACTGTCTTTCTGGCAGACAAACAGAAGAGACTCACAGAGGCCGGTGACGAAGGAGTCACTGGATGAACTCTTCGAGTGCACACGAGGGTGGGTTGAGGTTCGATCAAGTGAGATTGATCAGAGGCCGTCACAGGGAGTGCAAGGGTGACGGTGTGCAAACTACCGGCGTGTTTAACCTTGGCCTGGGTTAGTAGATTTTCAACTGAAGTCGGTACCCTTAGGGGAGTCACCTTTGGCTAACTTGAAGAATTCAGAGGAGAACGGCAAGACCGACGACACCTGTTTATTCAGATAACAAATACCTCTCTCTCACCTCAGTTCTGTGGATTGAACTGAACTTTCTTGCAGACCATCGTCAGACTGTAACTCTTGAATAATGTTTATTAACAGCAATACCAGACTCCAGGTCTGTTCTATTGCTGCTGATGGTTTTATCACACACATTTACGTGTACGTAACACTCCCAATCTCCGTTCTGAAAGGACGGACCTCCATTCCGATGTGGGACCTCTGATATTGACTGTCCCGCCACGGGGAACCTTCTCTCCGCATCTACTTTATCGATGCCTTTAAACATGTGATCATTTCCAAAAACAACATACGTCCCCCTCATTCTTCTGTGATCCAGCCATCAAAGGCATTACATGTTTGACTAATTTGCCTTAACTCTGTGTAATGTGCAATTCAATGGGCATCGCAAACCCGCTGACACACCTACACAGTGTCACAGGGCAAAAATAATTTCGAACAACTCACAAAATGGCTGCCTCTAGCATAAAGTTACAAGAATACTGGTGAAAAGTTCAGGGAGCATTGGTTCTGAAATTATCTCTGAATGAAACAACCTTCAGATATCTAACAATCCAAATCACTGAATCTGTTCGCATCCTCAGATTATTGTGTGAGGACATATTTGCCAAAACCACTAAACATTCACATACTGGCCTGCACGCTCCTCGCTCATCAATGAGCGTTACAAATAAATGTGCACCTCTATATTGTCGGACACATCACCAAATCTGTTCACATCCCCAGACTGGTGTGTGAGGGCATATTTGCCGACACAGCCCTAAATCTGCGTAATCCCAAAATTCAGTGTTCTCTCCAGACACGCTGATTCTCCAACATGCATAATAGATTATCTCAGAGGGAATCATTTCAAATCGATCAGAAAATGACTGCTTCGACGTTAAAATCAGCACGAGTCTCTAAATGCATCTGCAATTCCAGATCGTTTGACACACACAGATCTGGGTGTAACCTGTGCACCTCCATATTAGACAACAGACGCCTAAACCTGCGCACATTCCGAAGTCCGTATTCAACCATAAATCTGAGCGCATGACGGAGTAAGAGCTCGCCCTAAATCCATATGCACCCCAATCCTGACGACAAACCCACATGCACGCTGGATTATCCGAAATCACGAGTCAGGACAAACAGTTCACAAAATAGCTTCGATTTCAGAAATCTAAAACAAACTTCCGAATTCTATTATTAAAGTATATATAAGTGAAACAAAATTGTAATTCGTCAAGCCCCCAATACACCGACACACCCAAATCCGTGTGTACCCAAACTCGCTGCGCACATGTCAAAATCTCTGAGAACCCCCAAATCCGAGTCCGCCTCTATATGTACAATTGTTTATCCTAGACACAGAAACATTTCAAACATTTCACAAGATAGCTCAATCTACTTTAAAAAAATAGCAAGAACAAGGCTCAACGTTAAAGTGCATTATTTATCCGAGTATCTGTAAAATAAGCAATTTGAATTTTGGCATTATACCCAATTCCACCGACAACCAAAATCCACGTGCACTCCCAAATCCGTATGCACACCCAAATGGGTGCGCACTCCGAACCTGTCAACACCTCCCACTTACAGATTAGGTTATCCGAGAGGAGAAATCATTTCAAATAGTTCAGAAAGTAGCAACTTCCAACTTAAAAATCATAGCAAGAGCAGAGTAGAATACTGGAAGTGTATTTATTAATAATTAAACAACCGTGAGATTTGTCAGGACCCCAAATCCGGGAGCATCGAAGACCGTGTACATCACCAAACCTGCTGATACTCACGTGTACACATTTGATTTTCCAAAAGGAAGGATCGCTTTGGAGTGACAGCGTTCACCTTAAAGAAATCGCGAGGACCAAATCCATACTGACGTCCTATGCACCCATATTGGTTTGTGCAATTTAGTGCAATCAGAAAGCACAATCAGATTCCGAATCCACACACCACTGTGCACAAGTACTCGCAGAAACTCACCTAAAAAGACCAAATCTGCATGAAACCCCAAATCCCCTGATTTCACTAAATCCGTTCGCATCGCAAATCGGTTGCCACCCATATATGCCGAAGCACCCCTAAATCTGCGCAAACCCAAATTCGGTGCGCACCCAAACACTCTGACACCCGAGAGCCATAAGGGATTATCAAGCAATACAGAAAATGACCGTCTCGTGGTCAGCAAGCCATGTGTGCGCCAAAGTCCTTTTGCAGATTGACGACACACCGATCAACCCAAATCCGTGTGCAGCCCCGTAGTCAAGACTACACTAAAATCCGGATCACTAATCCTGCAGCCCCACATCTGCGCACTTCCTCAAATACCACAGGCATATTAGAAGACCAGACGGATAATCATTGTTAACAGAAAATGGCTGTCGGGTAAAAACCACCACGCCACCAAATCGATATGCACTCACATTCTACCCTAAATTTGCTATCCCTAAAAGGTGCGCACCCTTACATCAGAGCACTCCCCTAAATCAGTTTGGAACTCTTTATTAGAGAACACTCCTAAATCCAGGCACAACCCCAGACCCACATGAACCACAAGACCGTGTGCAACCCATATTCATCGACAAGAAATAAAACTCCGCCACTTGTACATCAGATTTTCCCGGAGAAACAATCAATAAAATACAATGGAAAAAAATGACAGCCTCGATATTAATAATCCAGACGCAAATTTTGATCCGTCAACTCAACAAATCTATCTGTGTCCCATGACTGAAAAATGCAACCCAAATCAGCGAACATCACCATGTTCATGTGCATCGTCAAATTGGTGCTCATCACCAAATCCATGTGCATCGTCAAATTGGTGCACATCACCAGATCCATGTGAATCGTCAAATTGGTGCGCATCACCAAATCCATGCGCATCGTCAAATTGGTGCTCATCACCAAATCCATGTGCATCGTCAAATTGGTGCTCATCACCAAATCTATTTGCATCGTCAAATTGGTGCGCATCACCAAATCCATGCGCATCGTCAAATTGGTGCTCATCACCAAATCCATGTGCATCGTCAAATTGGTGCTCATCACCAAATCCATTTGCATCGTCAAATTGGTACGCATCACCAGATCCATTTGCATCGTCAAATTGGTTCTCATCACCAAATCCATGTGCATCGTCAAATTGGTGCTCATCACCAAATCCATTTGCATCGTCAAATTGGTGCGCATCATCAAATCCATGCGCATCGTCAAATTGGTGCTCATCACAAAATCCATGTGCATCGTCAAATTGGTGCTCATCACCAAATCCATGTGCATCGTCAAATTGGTGCGCATCACCAAATCCATGTGCATCGTCAAATTGGTGCACATCACCAAATCCATGTGCATCGTCAAAATGGTGCGCATCACCAAATCCATGTGCATCGTCAAATTGGTGCGCATCACCAAATCCATGCGCATCGTCAAATTGGTGCGCATCACCATGCGCAGCCCAAACACGCTGAAACCTTCACATTCATTTGGGGGGCTCGTTGTTTTTTTTTCTGTTTTTCTGTTTTTCTGTTTTTCTGTTTTTCTGTTTTTTTTTTCTTTTGAGATAATCTAATTAGTGCGCGTGCGTCCACGGTTTTGAAGTTGTGGGGATTTTTCACGTATTTGCGGTGCCTGCGGTTTGAAAGTATGCCGAATCTCAAAGTTGTTTCATTTCGATCACGTGAATAATGAATTTAATTTGAAATTTGACGTGAATTATTTTAAATGATACTTCCTCTGGGGTAATCTAATGTGCAAGTGGTTTTCTCCGCGGGTATGATATTCACATGAATTTTAGGGTGCGTTCCTAGTTGATGGAGCCTGTATTTGAGGTGTACATGGATTTGGGACTGTGTACATGTAATCACGGATTTGGGGTGAGATAAAGATTTAGGCTTGTTGGCGCATTTGAAGTTGCACATTAACTTTGGGCTGTCTGCGGATTTTAATGTCGAGGAATGAATTCTTGAAAGGATTCTAAACTTCATGTCAGGATGTCAGCGGCTTTGGGGTGCGCACTGAATTGGGTCGTGCAGATATTGGGCATTTTCGGAGAATAAGGGGTGCACACTGCTATGGTGTGAACTTGGATTTGGGAATACGCACGGATTTAAAATTGAATCCACAAATATATGTGGTGAGCGCTGAATTTGGGTGTGCGTAGATTTAGGGTTTGGCAGCAAATACGCACAAGGATTTGGGGTCTATAGTCAATTACGGGGACGTAATTAGATGATGTGATGTTCGTATATTCCGGGGGCTGTTTGTTTACCAATCAATAGTTGCAATCATATTTTCGGGTGGTGCGAATTTTAATTGTTGGAACAGCCATATTCTGAACTGTTGGACAGGAATTCTTCTTTAGAGTTATGTGGTGTGTCAGTGTGTTTGGAGTGCGCACTGATTTGGTGATATGCACACGTTTTGTGGATTCACGGCGGGCTGTTTTGATTTATCGAAGCAAAGCCTCTGCTAAAGAAAATTCCGATAATCCGGAGCGCTGGGCAACTCTACAGACTATTGGTCTAATTCTTCATCAATACTGTAACATATTTAAAACTTAAAGGTACTGCGCTGCGCCTTTAGAAATTAGTGCAATTTAAGAGAAGGTGAAAAAAACAACCGCCGGTGAGATTTCAGGAAGAAACTTAGACATCACTCGAAATTTAGTCTCAAACATGGCCGTGCACACACTTAGATTTGGGTGTGTTGGCGGGTCAAGATTTGCACACGAATGTGTTGAGTGCGGATTATTGACATCGACGATGCCATTTTCTCAACTGTTTCGAATGCATCTTGCTCGGAAAAATCTCATGGGCATGTGGGGTTGTCAGCGGGTTTAGGGTGCGAGCTGCATTGGGTATTGGGTATTGCGTGTCAGCTAAAATGGGTTGCACAGGGTCTTGGGGTGCACATGGATGCACACGGCTTTTGTGGTTTGTTCTTGTTATGGGGATGCGCTCGTATTTGGGGATAACATATTTGGGGGTCTTTCGGCGAATATGGAGTCGCCACGTTTCTGTGGGAGCATCTGGGAGTTCATAAGGGTTTGGGTTGATCTGTGTGTGTCGGCGAATTTGGTGATGTGCTCACGACCTTTGGGATGCGTGGAGCAGTTAATGACAAGGCAGCCATTTTGTGTTTGAAATGATTCTTCGTCTGAGTCGCCGAATGTGCGTCCTTACTTGGGGAAGTACGCAGATTTTCTGACTCACACGCATTTTCGAGATACGTGCATACTGCTGCTGGGTATGAGGGTGCACATGCATTTGACCACCGTTGACCGTGATGATAATGTTGTTGTCTCTGGAGACTTAACAGTGACCAGTGTGATAATGTAACAGCGTGTCCCGGTCATTCACAGGAATGCATTCCTAAGACAACCATATTTTAACTTTCTCTCCTGTGTATAGAATTCAACTGGAGATTTACCCAACTCCTGAATGCGATTAGATGAATCAAAGGTATATGCAGACTTGTATGCTGTACATTACGGCCCAATATAACTGAGTACCTAACAAAACGGGGTGGTGGGGATTGATTAGACCAAATGCTGGAGAAACATCTCAGGCCAAGCAGCATCTATGGAAAAGAACACAGTCGACGTTTCGGGCTGAAGCCCTTCAGCAGGACTGGAGGGCAAAAAGAGTAGAGGAGTAGATTTGAAAGGTGATGTGAGGGGAAAGAGAAACGCCAGACTACAGGTAAAACTTGGAGGTGGATGGATGAAGCAAAGTGCTTGGAATTAGATTGCTGAAAGAGACAGAAGGCTATGGAGGAAAGAAAAAAATGAAGCAAGGGGAGCTGGACCATAGGGAGGCTATGGCGGGCAAGGAGATATTAAGAGAGAGAGACAAAGGGGTAGAAAATGGTGAAGGAGAGGTTTGAGAAAGAAATGTTCATGCCATCAGGTTGGAAGCTAACCAAACGGAGTATAAGCTGTTGTTCCTCGCACCTAAGTGTGGCCTTATCGTGATAGTGGAGGAACTCATGAATGGACATATCGGAAAGGGAATGGGAAGTGGAATTAAAATGGGTGACCACTTGGAGATACCGCCTGTTCGGCGGATGGAGTGTAGATGCACAAACCCTCAATTGGTTTGCATCCCTTTATCGGAGAAGAAACCCTTAAGTCTGCGCAAGTTCCAATTAATTTCGCATCTCAAACCCATGTGTACCCCAAATATGCACACATCCTCAAGAAAGAGCGCACCCAAAATCCACGTGTGCATCAAACCCGCTGGGAACCTCAAATGCATTTTACGTAATCCCAGAAAATAATCATTTCGAACAGTACACATGATGACTGCGTAAGTAACTGTGCCTCGCAAATTTGTAGGTGACGTCCTGAATCTGCTCTATCCCCAAATCGGCGCGCACCCTAATCACTCTGACACGTCCCAAAGCATAATCTCAGAATGCGAATCATTTTAAAGAATTCAGAAAATGCCGGCCTGGACAATAAAGATTCACATATGCCCCAGAATACATTTGGAGATCAACCACTACACAAAAGTATGGTTGTACAGCAAATCTGCGTGGAGTCACATATTCAACCTCGCACCCCTATACCGGCGCAATCCGAATTTCAGTCTGCACCACAATCCCGTTGACATGCACATATGCACATTAGATTTTACCAGAGCAAGGTTCACTTCAAACCGATCAGCAAATTGGTGCCGCCACCATAAAGTAGCAAGAACACTGTTGGACATTAAAAATATATCTATTATGAAAGTATCTGTGAATGATGTAAAATTTAGACACGTCACAACTCCAAATCCGCAGACACCAAAACTCTGTGAGATCTCAGAATTTCGAAAGCATCCCTATAAATCTGCGCAATCCCCAGACTCCTGCGCCTGAGTATCGACCTGGGCAGATGGTGTGGCTTTCATCCAAAGACATCCTTCTCAAAAACGAGCCTAAGAAACTCGCCCCTCGCTTCCTGGAACCTTTAGATATATATATATATATATATATATGAAAGAAAAGAAAAAGTAAAAGGCGCCAACATCAAAGTTCAGTCAGTTTCGTGCACATCGTTCGGCCCCTCGTCACGTTTCTCCGACCTCCACGTCCTGGGACCACCCCGCTGTTCAACCAAGCAGTGCAGCGCACGTCCGCCTTCCTCGGCGTCCCCTTCCCTCCTCTCCTGAAAACCCGGGACACCCCTCCCCCAAGCTCCCAGCCTCATTGGTTAGCAATGAACAAATGTATAACGAATGAATACAATCCCCACGGCAGCAAGTCTAAAGCTAAACAACTGCGAGAGAAACGCTTATCAGACAAAGAAGCATTCCCACTCTTAACCAACCAAAGATGCCCTTTTGAGTAACATACAGAGGACATTGTACGGAAGTACAGTATAGCCGCTCTCTTGTCTTCATTATAACCGCATCGATATGCTGGCACCAGGTTATGTCCTCAGAGATCTTAACACCCATGAACTGGAAACTGCTTCTTCTCTGCACTTCTGATTCGCCCCCCCCCCCCCCCCGATGAGGATCGGTATCTCCATCCTTCCTGAAGTCCACAATAATCTGTTTTCCTCTCTCTGACGTTCAGTGCAAGGTTTTTGCTGTGACACCACACATTGGCGTATCTCGCCCCTGTTCGCTCTCTCGTCTCCATCTGAGTTTCGACCAGCAATACTTGCAATATCAGGAAATTTATAGGTGGTATACGATGTGCCCATCTACTGATTTGATATTCACTTGAATGTAAGGACGATCGAGGTATATGGACATGGTAGGATGGTGGGATTAGAGTTTGAGTGCCTTTGATTTGCTTTTTAGCTGGTATGGCAATACATAGGCTCTATGTTCTATGATATCTGTAAGAGGCTTCTAAATTTTCTTTCCATATGTAAAAACACGCGTTTGCAGCTCTGGGCTCCAGTGGCGCAATCGGTTAGCGCGAGGTACTTATATGTCAGTACGCGGCGGAGAAATGGCGAGGCTGTGTTCGAGCCTCACCTGGAGCACTCGTGAGTTTTAATGCTGGCAGTGCCCGGGTGACTCGGCGTCTCTCAAGCTGAACATTCCACTGAAATGTTTCATTTGATTCAACACGCACTTCCCATTGTTGAAAGTGGTGAAAGAACGGACCCTACCCTTCCTGAAGGAATACTTATGATACCTCTCACTACAACTCACCTTAGTTCGTTGTGCTGTCGAGTAAACTCAATATTTACCTGTTTCGGTGTATTGTTTCAGACACAGGCGAAAAAAAAGAGACATTAATCGTAGCCTCAATGGCCACAATTGGTATCGAAATGCTGATCTCTCTCTCTGTCTTTCTCTCTCTTTCTCTCAACATGAATTTGTATTCTTTCTGTACCGAATTATAAATTTTTTCTCACATGTCCCGAATTCACCAAGCCTCTGTTAAAGAGACGACACCTTCCTCGATTCTACTGACGTCCTTCCGGCTGGAGCGTGACCTCAAAGCTGGTCGACTTGACGCTCCGTTCCTGAAGGTCGTGGTTACCGATATAATTTGCCTTCACAATAGGTCGTTTAATTGTTCGTTAATGTCTTGCTCTGATTGCGAACCGACAGAACAGATTAGACGGTGTTCATTAATGAAACATCAGTGCGATGGTGTATCTGCTGTCAGTGCGGACTCGGTGGGACGATTGGCCGTGATTCGTTACCATACAGCTGGCATTATCTCACAAGTAACCCTGGCTCCTAACGCGTTCTGTTGTTTATAAATGTGTCGGCAAATGGTTCACTCACTTGTTTCAATTAACTTGTAATCTGAGGTGAAGAGAACGGACGAGAGACAGGATGAGAAATCTTACAAGGCACAGTTAACATTCGCCGGTGAGCCGGAGCGCCAATGACAATAACTCACTGAAAGTAGCTGCATAGGATGATGGGTAGTGGTCACTACTAGTCGCGGCGCTGAGTTCTGGTGTGAAGTAGTTACTCTGCACTTTCATGGATCTCTAGTTTAATCGCACCTGAACTGTTGCAATAAAACTATAGAGAAAAAAAAAGTTCTGGAGGTTTTGGACGGTGGTGTACAAGGATATTGCCTAGATAACGGGAAATCGGGCAGTCTTTGGATTTTCTCAGCGGCAGTTGTTGAAATGGGGTTGTGGGCTGGGGCGGCGCATAGCCGCTTGGTAGTTGTTGTCATTGTGGTGAACTACATATACCTGTCTGGACACGGCCCCCCTGCTGACTGCTTCTGTGGTAGTCACTTGCTGCTTGTGCTTTCTTCCAGCCAATAAAAGCCTACCTTAGCTCACGTCTCCGAGAGTTATTGATGGTGCAGCAGTCCTATTGCGTTTGCTCCTAGTTCGCTCCTCAACACTGTTCCTGATCCACAACAAACTCCGCCCGAAGAGACTAACCGCGGGCTGGCGACCTACCGACTGCAGCAAATCGATCAACTCCAAAATGGCGAAGGAGCAGAAGTGGTTGGGCTGAGATTGGGGCAGATGTGCACGCGGCCTGTCGTTGCTCAGATCCACTTTTTCCCGCAGTTGTCAGCGGCTGAGGTGCCTGTCGCCAAATATGAATTCATACGACGGTCAGTTCATATGAACGTCAGTCAGTGAGAGTGATCTTGTACACAGTTAAACAAAACCATGTTAGTTTCTTCACTTCCCAGTGGGAGAAGAGCCCATGAAATCAATGGACCTATGTCGGCATGACAGTTCTCATATTAACGGTACTTTACAGCCTGATAAAATAAATTTCGTGATGTTTAGAACCGACCTGGCGAATTCTGTTGCTGAGTTGTCACATCAAACTGTGGAAATTGAAAGTATTTTGAAACCTGCAGAGGAGTATCTTGTTATAACTAATGCTATGTGGGAAGCTGTAAATGAAGCTCTGAAGCGTTTGGTGTCTGAATCCCAGTCGACATTATGGGATTAAAATATGGCAGAGGAATGCGAGAAACATGATTTCCAATGTTCAATACTCTATAAAAATAGATGATATCTGACTTGTGAAATCCTCCCGATGCGAAATGTGTTCAGGAAACTCTCACCACGAAACACAATGTTTACAATAACTCTGATACACGGAGATATTTAGTTTTAGTTCAGAACATATTGGCTGTCGTCAGCATGTTGGACGCTATGGGTGATGAAAGATTGGGAAGTGACATTTGACTGTCTTTATAAGCCGTTGTTTAGATTTATATCAGGGACAAGAGGCAAATCGGGCGGACGTGATTTTTTTTTTAGTTGTTGAACCAAATTGGGATGAGTTTAAAGCTTTACGTGATCAGCGTCTGTCAGGGCTGAATGTTGAGGTTGATGTCGATTTTAACAATAAAATGTAATGTCACATTATTCATCCAATAGTATTGAAAGTGATTCCTGTTAAAATGGAATTCATGGGAGAAAAGCTGCACCGTGGTGGACTGAAGAGTGCATAGGATAAATTAGGGAGGGAATTGAAGAGTTTAGGCAAGTTAAGAAGCATCAGTCTCCCAGTGACCTTATCAACAATAAAAAGGCTACAGGCTGTGCTGAGGAAATTGTTGAAGATTGCGAAAAGCCTTTACTGGAGGACATATTGAGATTATTCTGGAAGGGATATTAAACTTAGGGAAGTTTGGCTAATCATTAAAGGAAATGTGTAGTACGGTCCGTAATACTCCTGATGTATCAGTATTGATTGATGAGGTTAAAATGATTGCTACTCAAATGGAGACGGTTGAGTTATTGGCTGTGTCATTTGCCGCGATTCATAAACAAGATAACTTAAGCGAAGACGTTAAATATGTAGAGATAAGGTTCTCAGTGAGTACACTGGTGTGTAGGCAGTCATGTGTAGCAATGATAGTATCAGTGATGTTGAGTTGTCCATGTGTGAATTTAAGAGGGCAGGTTGGACGTCTCCAGGAAAGGATGATATATGTTAGTGTATGATTAGAAATAAGAAAGCAAACAATCTTCAGCTAATATTAATACTTTTGATGAGGCAATCTTTCTTCCTCTTGAATAATGGAAAAACTTCAATAGAAGGGAAACAATTTTGGGCTGAGAAAGCTTACACGGGCTGTTTGCTGGGACTTTATGTTCGAAAAACGATGGGACATTTCATTGAGGAATACAGTGTGATGAGTGTCATACAGATAGGGAAAATTCAGACAATCCTTGTCCAGCGTGTTTGTGTAAGACCTGTTCGCTAGCTGGCGTCTCACAGACACACACACACACACACACACACACACACACACACACACACACACACACACACACACACACACACACACACACACACACACACACACACACACACACACACACACACACACACACACACACACACACACACACACACACTCCACTACACGTTCCAATCTAATC